>NC_090446.1:166699656-167002078 GCF_031143425.1 Pleurodeles waltl | reverse complement strand
CTCCAAAGCCACCAACCTCATCTGCGGCGTCCCCCAAGGCTCCTCCCTCAGCCCTACGTTGTTCAACGTCTACATGGCCCCCCTCGCTAAACTGGCCCGCCAACATCACCTCAGCATCATCTCCTACGCCGACGACACCCAGCTCGTCCTCTCCCTGACCAAAGACCCACTCACCGCCAAAACCAACCTCCACGAGGGACTAAAAGCCATCGCCGAGTGGATGAACGACAGCCGCCTGAAGCTCAACTCCGACAAGACGGAAGTCCTCATCCTCGGGCGCACCCCTTCGGCCTGGAACGACTCCTGGTGGCCCACCGACTTCGGACCCCCACCCACCCCAGCCAGCCACGCAAGAAACCTCGGCTTCATCCTGGACTCCGCCCTCACCATGTCCAAACAGGTCAGCGCCGTCTCCTCTTCCTGCTTCAACACCCTTCGAATGCTACGCAGAATTTTCAAGTGGATCCCAACAGGAACCAGAAAGACGGTGACCCAAGCCCTCGTCAGTAGCAGACTTGACTACGGCAACGCACTCTACACAGGCATCCCAACAAAAGACATCAAACGACTCTAGCGTATCCAAAATGCATCCGCCCGTCTGATCCTCGACATACCCCGCCGATGTCACATCTCCCCTCACCTGAAGGACCTCCACTGGCTCCCCGTGGACAAGAGGATCACCTTTAAACTCCTCACCCACGCTCACAAGGCTCTACACAACACTGGACCTACCTACCTCAACTCCAGACTCAACTTTTACGCCCCCACTCGTCAACTCCGCTCTGCCAATCTCGCCCTCGCCATCGTCCCCAGGATCCAGCGCAAGACCTCCGGCGGCAGATCCTTCTCCTTCCTCGCCGCCAAGACCTGGAACTCTCTCCCCACCTCTCTACGCCAGACCCAGGACCTCCTCACCTTCAGGAGACTCCTCAAGACGTGGCTCTTCGACCGCTAACAGCTCACCCCCCCCCAGCGCCTCGAAACCCTGACGGGTACATACTGCGCTTTACAAATGAAATGATTGATTGATTGATTGAATTGGGTACGATCCAATGTTACCAGGTTTAAAGGGAGAGAGTATATGCCCTTTAGCACTGGTTAGCAGTGGTTAACTGCGCAGAGTCTAGAAACCAGCAAAAACAGTGTCCAAAAAGTAGAAGGAGGCAGGCAAAAAGTTAAGGGTGACCACTCTAAGGCTGTCAGGTCTAACATGTGTCCCCCCAAGCTGAAAGTGGGGAGAGCTACCCAACCTCCTGGGAGCTCGCATCGCTAAGGCGGAAGTATCTGGAGAGACCATCAGCGTTGGCGTGGTTAATCCCCGAGCGATGCTCCACCGTAAAGTCCATCCCCTGTAGGGAAATGGACCACCTCAAGAGTTTTGGATTCTCACCCCTCATCTGCATGAGCCATCTGAGGGGCCTGTGGTCTGTCTGTACCCGGAAGTGAGTCCCAAACAGGTAGGGTCTTAACTTCTTCAGTGCCCAGACCACAGCAAATACTTCTCTATCAATAGCACTCCACCTCTGTTCCCGTGGTAATAGCCTTCTGCTAATAAAGGCTACTGGTTGGTCTGAGCCCTCCTCATTTAGCTGTGCTAGAACAGCCTCTATGCCATGCTCTGAAGCGTCTGTCTGCACAATACATTCCTGGGAGTAGTCAGGGGACTTGAGCACAGGGGCCGTGCACATGGCTTCCTTCAGGGTATCAAAGGCTTTCTGACAAGCCTCTGTCCAATTCACCAACCTAGGTTATTTCTTGAAAGTGAGTTCTGTCAAGGGTGACACAATGGCACCATAGCCCTTGATGAATCTGCGGTAGTATCCAGTGAGGCCTAAAAAGGCTCTCACTTCAGTCTGTGTTCTAGGTGGTTGCCAGGCCTTGATAGTTTCAATCTTGGCCTGGAGTGGCTGCACCTTGCCAACACCTACTAGGTGCCCCAAGTACTCCAAGGAACCCTGCCAAATCTGGCACTTACTAGCCTTGATGGGCAGGCCTGCGTGTTGCAGAGCCTGAAGCACCTCCTTGAGGTGGAGCAGGTGTTCCTCCCAGCTGGAACTGTAGACAGCTATGTCATCTAGGTAGGCTGCACAGTAGGCATCCTTGCCAGCTAGGACCCCGTTAACCAACCATTGGAAGGTAGGGGGGGCATTTTTCAACCTAAATGGCATCACCCGGAACTGGTAATGGCCATCAGGGGTAGAAAATGCGGATCTCTCTTTGGCCCCCTCAGTCAGGGCGATCTGCCAGTACCCTGAAGTAAGATCAAACGTACTCAGGAACTTGGCAGCGCCTAGTCTGTCAACGAGCTCATCAGCTCTGGGGATGGGGTGAGCATCAGTCTGTGTGACTGAGTTGAGACCACGGTAGCCCACACAGAGCCTGAGTTCTGGCTTTGCACCGGTGGCAGCAGCCTTAGGAACCAGCACCACAGTGCTGGCCCAGGGACTACTGGATTTCTCAATAACCCCTAAAGTCAACATCTTGGAGACCTCCTCCTTGATGCTGGCCTTAACCTTATCCGATAACCTGTAAATTTTGTTCTTCGCAGGGGGACTGTCACCTGTGTCAATGTCATGAACACATAGGTGGGTCAGTCCAGGAGTAAGGGAGAACAGGGAGGAGAACTGGTCTAACATCTCATAGCCGTCTCCTGTCTGGTTTAGAGTCAGGGAGTCAGAGAGAATGACACCCTCCACTGACCCATCACCTTCTTTGGCAGAGAGGAGGTCGGGGAGAGGTTCACTCTACTCTTCCATGCCCTCATCTGTGACCAGGAGCATACTGATCTCAGACCTCTCAAAGTGAGGTTTGAGCCTGTTGTGATGGAGAACCCTTAGGTGCTGACTAGGAGTCTTGAGGTCCACTAGGTAAGTGGCCTCGCCTTTATGCTCCTTGATCTCAAAGGGGCCAGTCCAGCGGTCCTGGAGAGCTATGGGCTCTACTAGCTCCATCACCCAAACCTTGTCTCCAGGTGAGAACTCAACCAAAGTGGTCTTCCTGTCATACCACTCCTTCATCACCTCTTCACTGGTCTCGAGGTTACTCTTGGCCTGCTTCCAGAAGCGTTGGGTTTGGTTGCGGAGGGCCAGCATGCAGCTGACCACATCCTGGGGAGGTCTCTTAGGAGCTTTCTCCCAGCCCTCTTTTACAATGTGCAGAGGTCCCCTGACAGGGTGACCATAGAGAGGGCTGAATCCCACCCCTTTCTGGGGCACCTCTCTGTAAGCAAACAAAAGGCATGATAAGAGGACGTCCCACTTACGCCTCATGGCTTCAGTCAGGCCATTAATCATGCCCTTCAGGGTCTTGTTGAATCTCTCAACAAGCCTATTGGATTGAGGATGATAAGGGGTGGTAAACCGGTAGGTCACCCCACACTCATCCCACATGGACGTCATGTATGCAGACATGAAGTTTGTGCCCCTGTCAGACACAACCTCCTTAGGGAATCCCACAGGGGTAAATATTCCCAACAGGGCTCTGGTCACCACCTGTGCAGTCACTGTTCTCAGAGGGATTGCCTCTGGATAGCGGGTGGCATGGTCCACAAAAACCAGGATAAACCTATTGCCCAAGGCAGTTTTGGGGGTCTAAGGGTCCAACAATGTCAATGCCCTCCCTTTCAAAGGGGGTGCCAATGACGGGGAGCGGGAACAGGGGAGCCTTAAGCTTTTTCCTTGTCTTCCCACTAGCCTGGCAGGTGGGGCAAGCTTTGCAGAAATTATCTGAGGCTAACCTCATTCTGGGCCAATGGAAGTGGGTGACAAGCCTGTTAAAGGTCTTGTCTTGGCCCAGATGTCCTGCCAGGGGGATATTGCGCTGACGCACTGCGGTTGATGCACCTGCACTCAGTGATTGATACAGAGACCTCAGAAGACTGACAAACATTTCCAGCATCTCTAACACAACTTGTTATTCTTCACGGATTATGGAAAACTATCCTGAAATACATGTCTAGAGATACATAGCACTGACTGCACCAACAATGGTGAAAACTAAAGACTTTTACTGAAGTAAGTGTTACCTTGCGCTGCATTTACCAAAATACAACTGAGTGAAATGAATGCTGGGATGTGAGGAAGTGTACTACCTCCCTTCTTTGTTGTGCAGTGCATGCATACTAAATGCTTGTGCTGGGTGTATGTATGACTGTGAAGGGCAAAATACATGGAATACTCAGGTTCCATTTTGGGAGACTGAGGTCTGAGAGGAGGAACATAAGAAGAGGATGGCAGAGGAGTCCTCACAGACAGCACTACAATATTACTGCATACCTGTATGCTGGATAGGACACACAGGAGAAAGGGAGAGCCATGCTCTCCAGTACACTTCAGAGGGTGCTCTTTGATTCAGAAAGGTTACTGTGAAGAGGCCTCCCCACATCTCAGGAAGGAGAGGGAGCTGATAAGAGAATCATAAAGAGTAGGACTGAGGCCGTGGTGTAACCTTTTGATATTCATATCACTGTGGCTGACATCCAAGCGTCACTCGCATTGCCTGTTTTGCGGCCTGTGTTGTGAGGCTATTAGATGTGGAGTCACTCCTGCTGTTCTGAATGGTTTCCGTAGGAAGGGTAGGGCAGAGGAGAGGGCACTTCAAAAGGAAGCAGACCCCTAACATAAACTTCAAAGACTCAGACTCTGAATCACATTTGGTGTTTGGAAACGGACTATAATAAATGGAGATTGGGACCTCCGAAATTGTCAACTGTCAAGTCAACAGTCTGGCTGTTCAAAGAGGAGAAACTCTGCAGGACGTCTACCGGTGACCAGGACTCGCCGCCACAGCCCGCTTGTCTCCCAGCCTGGTAAGGGGCCACACCTAAGGAATCCAATACCACCTGCCCCTGGAGCACCAACACCTGCCTGCTTGGCAGACCAGTATGCCCTGCAAGGGAGAGGAGAGCACTGGAGGGAGTGAGGTCCAGTGGGAAGATCGTAGCAATTGGATCCCATAGCAAAATGTGAGGTGAAAGCTGCTGCACCAGACAAGTCATTGCCCTTGTCCAGGGAAAAGTTCCCTAGCCCAGAGTAGGACCACCATGAAGTGAGCCATGACTGTTGCTACATTGATTGGGTCACTGCCTGTGTGCAAGTACCAAGTAATTGACCCCACCATGCCAGTTAGGTCCACCATAAAGATTGTTGAAGTGCAGATTTGGCCATTGCCCACATGTGGAGCCAAGTCGTAGTCCTGCGAAGAGGACGCAGTATGCTGGGAGCACTCGCACAAGGCAAAGAGCGTGTTGTGGTCGAGACCGTTATTGTAGGAAGGAGGCTGTTGTGATGACCCAAGCGATCCCAAGCCATGAATGAGGACCAGCACCAGGAGCATTGTACCCCTTTCCCCACCTTTGGGAAGGCTTCTAAGAAACTTACCAGCAGTGGAGGAGCATTGATAACCCCCCTGGTCTCTGAAGGAACACATGTGAGAAACCTGAGGACACTCGACCGCAGCCCCACCTGGGCCATGTGTGAAAGACTTACCGGAGGCAGCTGCTGCAGCTTCAGCACCTGTGAAGGGGGAAGTGCTCAGAGGCTCCTGTCGCTCGGATCCTGCTGGTGCAGAGAAGACTGATTGATGGGCCAGGCAGCCATGCAAAAACTTGCCTGCCAGATAACACTTTGGTCGTGGAACACTTTTGACTTTCATAGGGAGTTGGAATGGGACTACTGATACTCAGGCTACTAGTAGTTCTTAACCTGAATGTTGCCTATAGCGAATGGGGAATAACCACTATTTCTAGGAGAGGGGTGAGGGAATGGGACTCGGGCATCGGGATCCCTCTTCCTTCTCTCCTCATGTTCCATACACATTCATACATGCACATGGAGAAGGAGATAAATATCAATAAAAATGTACATTAGCTGTTAGAACTGGTTACAGAAGCAGAAATCCCTGTTACTGTATATGTCCAAATGCTCACAGCACACTCTGAAGTGCTAAAACAAAACAGCACACCCTTATTGATATTAAATAGAGTAAGATGTTCTGTATATGGTATCAGGCTACAATAACCTGCAGCATCAAAAGCAGATTCCAACATCTCCAGTTTGAGGTAGACAGTACAAATAAAGTCCCTCTCAGTAACAGCAATATATACGATATTTAGAATAAAAGTGTGTTGTCATTCTGCCTAGTTTTATAAGCAAATCATAGCAAAACATTGAATTAATAGACTTCAACACAGAGACACTGCAATGTGCTAAAAAGCCTTTGGGATATATACTGCTACTAATAATAACTGTTTGCTGTTATATAGCAGTTGATACCAAACTGTCTGTTTTCTAAGTACTGTAAATGATAGGTGTTCTTATTAGCTAATCTAAGCATGTAAAATGTATCGACTTCAAATAGAAGAAAAGCCAAGGTGGGCCCCTGCTGTGACCTGAGAAGGCTCTCAGTGCAATATATAAGTAAAGCACAACAAAGCAACCCCCAACCATGTGGCACTCACCACACTTTGGAATGGCTGGCAGCCCCCTGTAATTATGCACCTCCTATTACTCTACCCTATGATTGGCTGGCCTGCTGCTTCACAATATTTTTATTGGGCAGAGTCAAAGTGGGCAGAATCCATTGGCTTCCGAGTGGGTCAATATAAGAGTGTTACAGATGACAACTGACATAGATGAATGGCAAATACACACAGTGATAAGACTAAGGGCTATAGAAACTGAAGACAGCCTATGGATCAGAAAAAAAACACTTATGAGTGTATGATTAGTCATGGAAATAAATCATATTTTGTAAAATATGAGCAACATAAAGAGACAACCACAATAACAGCCCCACTTCTGAGTACAGAAAAGAATGATTTGAGTACCAACACAAGCATACGTGCAAAAATGAAAAGCACAGCTCCCTTGTTATGCATAGCATCGCTGCTTTTGAATCATAATGAAAATAAAAGTAGTGCATTCAAGCAGCCTTCAGCAGCTCAGCCTGATGCAGCCATGGCAAAAATGGATCACATGAGCAGATCAGTGCGGTAGGGGTGGTTGGGGAGGAAGGATGGGCAACGTCAGGCGAGCTGCTCATTTTTTTTAAGCAAATCTGAGCTTGGAGCTAATGTAAACACTAGTCCTTGTGAAAGCACTGTTAACAAAAGAAAAGAGTAGTCTTGAAAACATTGCATAAAATGGCCCCTGAGTATGGGGATTAGCAATCCGTCTCTGCTCTCGAACACAGCTCAGCACAGGAAGAGGCATGATGCATGCATGCCATGGACAAATGGGGATTAAGAATTAAGGAGCGATGATGGTGCCAGCAAACGGGAAGGATGTAACCGGGCTGAAGCTCACAAAGTACATACAAGAGGTCTCCTTTTGAGACAGCGCATGCACACTGTCTAGAGTCGAGACCTAAAAAGCACTGTAACGCTGCCAGCATTGACCATGTCATACCACCTTTTTCATTTTACTTTATGCCATGCTGCATAGCAGCCCTCACTGATGTGCAACATGTGAAAAACAATATGGGGATGTTTGGTGGGGTCAAGCAACACAAGTGAGGAAGGTGGGAAAGACACAAGGTGGGTGACAAACGTAAAAAAACAAATAGGGTTGGGAGTGTTCATCACACAAGTGATAACAGGTTTGTATCAAATAAATGAAGTAAAAATGGTACCTTGATTTTTTTTTTTAATTCCCAATACAATTACAGTTGGGAGAACTCATTGCTGAAAGCAATTTAACATGAATATTTTAAACTTTTTCCTCAAGTGAAGAGGATGCCTGCTAGGAGAGCTTCTGTAAGGAGGGAATCCTGTGCTCTTGACTCTGCCACGGAAAACTTACCAACAAGATGGGGAGACATGGTGTAACAGAAAGAGCTGTCGACTTTTGACCTCAGGGATATAGGAAGGTGTGAAATAAAAGGCAAGTTACAGGGTTGATGTGTAGACAGCAGGCATCTGAGGGCTTGCGTTCAAGTATTAACTCACCTAGAGGTTTAAATATTGGTTTGGTGTGATACAAGCGCCTTTAAGAAAAATGCAAGGACTTGCTGGGATTTCCTGTGCAGGTTAACAAAATTGTTTCTAAAAACATGTATTTTCAGTACAGTGTCTGGACTGGGCTGCAGGTTGTTTTCCATTAATTGCAAAGCAGGATGAATATTGAATATGAGGTTATGATGTAACAGCCAGAGCTGCTGAATTTGTAGCTGGCGAAGTAGTTTTGAGTCAGCATCAGCTCAACATCCTGTGAATCTGGGCAAATTGCTTTTTCTTCCCATGCCTACAAAAATGAATTTGTCAGAATAATGTAATCAGTGCTCAGGTAAAGCGGTCCAATACTTTGAGTCGAGTTCATGCTATATAAAAGTGGAAAAAGGGGGAAGTGAATTTTCCACGGGGCTGAGGATAGAGGTGGCACCATGAGGAGGGTGAAAAAACAGCAGTGGGAGAGTCCATTAAACGGAAATAATGTTCTGAAACAGTGCAGCTACAAAAATGCATGCTGCCAAAAAAGAACTTGAAATCAAAGAAAAAAGTACCTCCTGCAACAAAACAGGCGGATTAAGACTTCAAAAGGAAGTAGTACTTGTTCTTAGCTCCACAGAAAAGACAAACACACAAGAGCAGACAAAGGGAAACTAGAAACCTACAGAAAATGACACTCAATAACCAATTAAACACACGGAAATCAGGGTGACAAGGGAGCCAACAAATGGTAAGTAAAGGGTGGCTGTAAGCCCTGGACCAGATCCACAGGATAAACCCATAGGAGTTCCATATTATTTGAAAGTGAGCCTACTAATGATATTACACCTTCGCACGAGGGAGGAGCAAGCGTTATGATGAAGTATGCCACTTTCATTTGGGTGTAGGCTGAGTGTCCTTATACATGTGTAGAATACTTGCTTAGCTGCTCTTTGGTCCCTTGTGAATCAAAAGGACACTTGCCCGTCTCATGGAAGGATATGCAGTATTAAATAAAGATTCCTGTTTCCACCTGAAGTATTGTTTATTCCTTACTGTTTACACCACTCAGTCGTCCACTTGCAGAGGTAGATGTATTGTCCTCTGTGTGGCCACTTGTTCACATCTATTCTGGGATGTATTTTCCTGTCACTGGAGTGTGACAACCAGGCAAATTGTATAAATAACTTGGAATTGTTTTTTGACTCATTTTTTGAATGATGAGATGTGAAAATCGATTTTTATCTGCAAACAAGCCTATCCATAGAAAATATAGATAAGCCAATCAAGTTACAAACAGAACAGTTTTTGGCAAATAATTACTGAGGGGAGAAGTTTTCTTTAATACTTAACATGGGCACCTATCATACATTAAGCACGCATCACTATGTGACCTTGCTTTTCTAAAAAGGAGTTCCACATAACAAAGCAATTTTCCTTGCCATATGCCACCTCAATGGTTTTAAACAGCAGCCCAACTAAAGCACAGCTGTGTTCTGTGGAGTCCTACATCTTAGTTGTATACATGGATGGCGTAGATACACAATAAATCCCACAGATAACACTTAATGACCTTGCAATAGTGCATTAAGTGCTCTAAAACACCATGGTCGTAATGGAAAATAAATAAGCTAGTGGGTGGTAATCATACATATTTAAGTGGAAACATACATGTGACATGGCACTGCATATTTAGGTCACAGCTCAAAGAGCCCTATTGATAACAACATGGAACAGAAAAGTTAAGGGGGGCCATTATAAAATATTTCCGTTCTCACGAACATCAAGCGACATTGATGAATAAGAATAAGTCAGGATCTCAGGACTCATCTGTATACCCATACATGGAATGTCCCAGGTTGACAAAGTCTAACAAGATGAGAATCTCTAGCAGGGTAAACTAGATGGTTTGCAGTCCACACCATGGAGCAACATGCCTAAGAGAGGTCAGAAGGTTTAACTTTGGGTACAGCTTTAGTGCTCTACTAACAGAGTCCAATAGAGAACTAAGGGCCAGATGTAGGAAAATTGCAAATTGCGACTTGCAATTTGCGAGTCCTTCCGACTCGCAAATTGCAAGTCGCAATTTGCAATGCAGAACGGTGTCTCAGATACCGTCTGCGAGTCGGTATGGGGTCGCAGAGACCCACCTCATTATTATTAATGAGGTGGGTCGCAAATTGCGGCCCCATACTGACTATAGGCACTCGCAAACATGGAGGCCTGCTGTAGTCAGCAGACCTCCATGTCCGGGATTGCTTTTAAATAAAGCAGTTTTTTTTTTTTAAGTGTAGCCCGTTTTCCTTAAAGGAAAACGAGCTGCACTTAAAAAAAAAAAAAAAAAACTTTAGTTTCGGTATTTTTTCAGGGCAGGTCCCTTGGACCACTACCTGCCCTGAAAAAATAGTTTTGGGTCCATTCACAAAGGGGAAGGGGTCCCCTGGGGACCCCTTCCAATTTGCGAGTGGGTTACCATCCACTTCAAGTGGATGGTAACTGCGACACCATTTGCGACCGCATATGCGGTCGCAAATGGTATTGCATACCACTCCAAATCGCAAATAGGAAGGGAACACCCCTTCCTATTTGCGATTCTGAAATGCATTTTGCGAGTCGGTCCCGACTCGCAATATGCATTTCTGAATAGGAAAATGCGATTTGCGAGTCGCAAACGGCAATTTTTGCCGTTTGCGACTCGCAAATGCTTTCCTACATCTTGCCCCAAATAATAAGTATTCATGTCATGATTGCCTGATAGTGGCAACATGCACAAAGAAACTCTGAGCTTTGCTTTCATAACAGTGGTGGCGAAGGGCAACTTTGGCATATGGGACAGTTTTTCTGTGTGAGTGCCATCAATGTGTCCTCAAAAGGGAATGCCTACTGGATGATTCCTACTGAAAGATAGTAGATAGTCACTGAAAAAGTGCATTTATTTTATGACTGTAATATGAATTCCTCTTTTGTTAGCTTCATGTATGCAATATTGCAACAGTATTTATCTGCTTGCAGACATATTTGCATAGATTGGGGTTAGGCGATCCAGACGTAATCCATAATAAGAATATATCAAATGTTTTTATTTACTGCTATCTACTCTACCCATCATGCTACTGTGCATGCTACTTCGTTAGTAGGTCCATGACTACCCTTCTGTAGATGTGATGCATTCGGGTGCATACATGCTGGTGGGTCATGCTTATGATGCAATTTGCCCTTTACTGTTACTTTATATGTTGCTGCCAAAGCCACCCAGATATGGATCCACATCAACTTCCTGCTAATATATTCTGTACAAAGTAATTGTCAAACACAAACGGTTCTCTGTGCAAATTTATATGTGCAGATACAATAAATACATACAACACATCTTCATGCATGCATATGTTTATACATGAAAACCATGTTCTGCGTAAGGATCTGCGGTAATGGGGTGACTGTCAATCACTCCCTCATGGTGATGCTTGTAGTGTCACTGGTAGTTGCTTGAAACATGGCCTCCAAAAGCTGATGATGAAGGCAAATTGAAGTCATGTGATGATTGCAGTGCATGTAGAGGAGTGAGAGCTGAGCATGTCCATAATATGAGAACGTATAGGGAGATGTTAGCCAGGCATATGTAAGTAACAGTGGATATGGTGTCTTGTGTTAGTAAGGCAGTACAGGGAAGGGTGAAAAAATAGACTTTTTACCTCCAATGGTTACATTGGCGATAGAGGCACATCCCAGTTGGCAACAACAGTGAAACTCAATACGTACGTCAAACAAGGGATGATCAAAGCAAATTTGGAAATTAGAGCCTATCATTTTGGGATAATTCATGACTTGGGACACAGACATTGAAAGTGGAAGATGTCCAACACGTGGTTGAGAGATGTGTCAGCCTAGGCAGAGGTCATTAACAATGGTACAAGTGGAAAACTCTCTTAGTTGATTCAGAGTCATCAACTGTATTTAAACAAATGACTCAAATCAACAGGGAACAAGCCAAATCAGTGTCAGGAATCCTTTCATGACTCTTAGCATCTAATAATAGAAAGCTTTGGGAAATGGTGAAATGGTGTTCAGGATAACACTGTTCCTGGGGTATGTTAAGGGGTCAAAGGTAGGCTGGCATTTTTGGAGTGTTAAAGACTCAGTGCATCATAATCATGTAGGTGGCATATCCTGTTAAAGAACATGTATTAGTGGTAGCAGATACATACTGGTAGCGCGGAGAATCCTACATTTATAAAACACTCTGCAACTCTTAGATAAACCCAGTAAGTGATCTTTTAAATGAGCTGGAAAGAAAAACTGCAATTTCAAAATCAATATATAAAATTAATAAACTTAGTCACTTTTCATGAGGCAATAATGAGAGCTGTAGTTAAAAATCTTTTATAGTTTTAGTTCTCGTAAGTATAAAATCTTTTTCCTTTTTAGTCAAATAATATTTACAGAGCATTGCATGAAGCGTATCCCATATTCTAATCCGTATTCTAGAATTTTAACTCAGTAAAAATAAATCATTTTAGGCAGAAAATAGCAAAAAGGAACAAATGTCAAAGAGGCAGTCTGGGACACCTTTTATAATCAATACACAAGAGACAGCTCTAAAATAAGAAATCAGTAAACATTTTTCACAATAAGAAACAATGAAGAACCTTCCAGCCATCTTGATCTCCGGAAGAAAGTACATTAATGTAAGTTTTAAATAATATTTGTGTTACATCGCTTTCCCTCTCACACACCTGTACACTGGAAGTCTAGTCATAAAGAAGCAAATTTCGGATTAGTTTAGAAAGTTTCGAGATTCCAAAGCAGGTCAAGCAGTGAAAAAGAATCACATAATATAGGTTTCTTTGTTAGCATAGGAAGATTATTTCATGCGAAGGCCATGCAAGGGTCACAATACAAACATTTCTGCTGAGTAAATGCTGTTTGGACTTTGTCAATGTTACGAAATCAAACAAGTCTAGCAAATGTGTGTCATGCAGAGTTTACAAAGGAAAATGTACGTTTTAAATGAAGCTTTTGATTAGACCTGGATTTCACTGTTATGGCTCAATAAATAAATGGATTTTATTTTTAATGAAATCTCTTACAACTTCCCCCGTTTGATGGTTTGGAACCATCACAAAATTTGTCAGAGTTCACTTTTTTATCTTCTTCAGAATCTTTCTCTTTCCCTTTTAAGATTTTCTCTTTCTTTCAAAATCTTATATTCTTCATTCACTCTGTCACTAAATTCTAAGTCTTTTTTCTTTCTTTTTTTCATGTCTCTTTTTGTCTTCTTTATATCATTTTTATTGCCATATATATTGCTAATGGTGAAAGGAAGAAATCCATTATTATTAATACAAGAAAACTGGGTGGTAGTTATCTAAAACTCCATAAAGTCTTTACAGAATCAAACCCCTCGGCGTGCCAGAGATGCCGTACCTGTGCATGTTTCAAAAATTGATTGGTGTTCATTCTGAAGTCTCTAGAGCAAGAGGAATTATATAATGTCACCACCCTCTAGCAGATCCCATATCTTGGAGATCCCAATATGATCCCAGGCTTTGAAGCCTGCAATTTCTGCATCTCTGGGAGCCAACTCCCTTCCCACAAGGGTGTTTCCCGCATGGGCCTATGGTACCAGCCCAGGCACTTCATGGCTTTTCACCAGGCTGCTAAGACTACTTGCGTGGCCGGGAGAAGACGCTGTGCCCCTTTGCCTCCATACAAGTAATGTAGGAATGACTCCTTCCCCCACTGGGCCTGTTCAAGCCTAAAAGTTCAGTGATCTAGTGGGGCAAACAATCAGTCATTGACAATCAGATGGATTGCCCATTAGTATGTGTCCAAGTTGGTTAGACCTAACCCATATGTGTAACATTGTAAAGTTTTAAGGGCAATTCTGGGGCGTTTCCTATCTCACAACAAAGTTCACATGTCACCCTCCAGCCTAGTGAAGACGTCTGGGGGATTCAAATAGAATGTGCTCTGTAAAACATAAAGCAGTTTTGGGAGCAAGATCATTTTAAACATGGCTGTTCGCCCCAGTATAGTTAGGGGCAACCCCTCTACCTCTCCATCTTCTCCCGCACACTCTCGCCACCCTCCTCAAGCTGTGATCGAAACAGAGGTCTCTCCCCAGAGTCATGAAAATACCTAGATATTTAAAGCCATCATCTGCACATCTCAAGCAATGGGGAAGTAGAGACGTGTCTATACCGGCCTGTGGAAGGTAGAGTACGGACTTATCCCAGTTAATTTGCTAGCCGGAGTAACTCCTGTACTCCTCAAACAGGTGGAAGATTAAAGGGAGAGTCATAGATGGCTCTGTGATGTAGAGAAGGATATCGTCTGTGTAAAGTGAAATTTGCTCCTCGTCTTTATTCATTCCAATCTCCGGTCTCCCACAGCTCCCGTTCCCACACGGTCAACTAGGGGGGGGGGGGTCGGGAGGAGGGAGAGAGGAATGATGAATCCTGCCACTGTTTACTACATTTATACACCAACTACCACGGGTAGCGGGGAGGGCGGCACAATGTTCTTAGTCTCCTGGCTGCAATCTCAGACTTTGGTAGAGCCTCGCTGATGACCCAGGTGATGTGTAGATCAGCAGACCCCAGTCTAGTGTTCCAGGATCTGGGGGCCCATCACAGGAAGACGGCGGCCTCCATAGGGCGCCACCTGTTCGCAGCCCATGCCAGACCCACCACTGGTCATAGGGCATTACCATAAGGATCATCTGGGCCACAACCGTCCGGCCATGATCGACCTTCAGACAACATGCCCGACTCAACCCTTGTTGCTGACGGCCCAGCACAGGCCGCGACATGCTGGAACTTTCTCGGCTCTGTGATGCGGGACCCCCGGGTTTCCACATTTTTCGGCATCAGCCTGTGGCACAGGGGAAGCTGGGCATAAAAATCAGTGTGACAACAGTGGTGTTGGCGAGGATTTAACAGGATTCAGTATGGGGCTAGCGTGGAGCTCACTCATGGATCACCCAACTTGGTTGCCATCTTGGCCATGACCCATCTCCACACATTCTTTCAACATCTACTTTCTTTTATGCACTTTTTGCAAATTGCTCATCCCTCTCTTCTAACATTAGAAAATAAGCCTTTTTTCATTGAACATGTTAGGTTCCTTTCATGTGCTCAAACAGTGTTTACAGGAAGAAACAATCTAAAGTAATGCCATGCAGTCTCCATTTCTATAGCTTGTGGGTGTAGACTCAAACTCTTCATTAGTGTAACTTTAGAAAGTACCATGTCAAAGTTTGAGTAATAGTATTCAAAATGTTGTTGTCTACACACTAAGCTAAAAAAACACTAAATGAAATAGCATAAGAAAGTGGAATATGTTGATATGAAATCTTTTCATCTGCAGAAAGGCTTGTGTGCACAAACATAGCACTATTTAATGTCAATAGCCTTAGTGCATTCTTGTATTAATATAGAGTAAACATTCATTGAATAACCTCCACTCATATAATCTACAAATTATGTTTTCAGTTCATATTCATCTATACCGGGTTTAGATGTTGCATTCACAAATTCTACTACAGCTTTTTCTGTGTCAGGTGTGAAGTGTATAACTAATACTATTGCTACTCCTACTAAAACTATAAGTGTAAGTAAAGTCCCTACAAATATTGTGTGTACCTAGTCCTATTAGCAGTGCACATCTTTCTTCACAAGCAAATCTACAAACAATACGTCATGTGCAACAGCAAATTATCTTTTGTTGAAGTTGAGCACTGTCAGTATACTCTTCTTCAGGTTAGTTTCTTCTTCAGTTAGTCTTTTCTTTTTAATTTAATTTTTCTTTCTTTTAGTCTTTTGGTCTTGTTAATGATATCTTTGTATAGACAATCCTTAGCCCTACTCCATGTTCTTCTAAAATATTATCCCTACTCTTCAGCTGCTCCCTCGGACCTGGGTACTCTTTTTAACTTCTTTTTGAAACAATTTTTATTAGTCTTTTTATTTCATAACGGCTTATATATTTCTCAGTCTTTTATGTCTCAGTTCTCAAATTTGCATATCACTAGTTCTTTGTAATTGAGGGCTTTTAAGTAGGCTCTGACAGTTCTTTTCTCCAATCAAGCAAATCAGAAATTGGAACATTCAAAACTAGACTCACATAATATGTCCATCTATGTAACGAATATCTTCAACAAGGTACTCTAGATCGCTTTGATCTTGTGAGTGTGTTTTGTTCTTCTTCTGCATCACTTACACCACTTTACTCTACTTCATCTCTGATTGTTAGTGGTATTGATTCAACTGATACACTCAATCTTAATTTCTTTCTACTGTAAGCTTGCGGCCATCCTTCATTATGTGGATCACTTTTTTTCTCTTTTCCAGAACTTGTCCCTTCGCCTGGATCCTCAAGGTTCTCTGCTTGTTCTAGAACTGGTTGATAAGTCACTTCATCAGTTTGCACTACCAGTTCTTCTCCAGTGCCACTCTGTGAGATGTCCAGTAGTTGGACCTCTTCACCTGTCATAGATTCTTCACCCCTTCCTGCTGTCTCTGATCATAGTCTTTTTTCTCTTGGATATGTTCTCGTACAACGTATGATAGTACATACACCAGTGTTCTAGGATCTGGCTCATAGAACACCGTTGCTTCATAAGAATTCCTTGTTATCTGAGTATGTGTTGCATTTGGCCAGTCTGAGATTCCAGTACATTTAACTGCTGTATTTGTGATCAGAATTATTTGATAATGGCCTTTTCAAAGAAACCCTAGACAGAACTTTCTCACATGTTTCTTGGTGAAGACCCAATCTTCATGACTAAGTTCATGGCTCTGCTCCTGATTTCGATTTGCGGTAACAGCTTTAACCTGTCAAAAACAGAATGTACCACATTAGCCAATCCATTACAATAATCAAGTACAATGTCATCTGTAGTATTCACAAGTGCATTTGCTGTAAGTGCAGGTAATCTCATTGCTCTGCTCATTAGGATCATGTGCGGAGATAAACCATTTTTTTTTGTCAGGTGTACTCTGTAGACTCATCAACACTAGAGGCAAAGTATCAGGCCATTTCAGTGAAGTGGAAGCACAAACTTTCACCAATCTTGATCTAATCGTCCAATTAAGTTGCTCCGTTATGGCTGACGCTTCTGGACGGCAAATGCAGTGGAGCTTTTTATCAACTTCTAATGCTGCACACAGAATTTTTATAATCTCACTGTTAAAGTGAGTACCTCTATCTGACTCTAAAGAGACAGACACACTGTATTTGGGCACTAACTCCCTTAATAGTAACTTTGCTACAGAGAGACTATCATTATTGCTGGTTGAATAAGCTTCCACCCACCTGGACAAATTGCAGACAATCACTAGGACATACCTCAACCCATTACAAATGGGCATTTTAATGAAGTCCATCTACATCCTTTTGAAAGGGCCTCCTGATCTTCCTACATGACTCAATGTAATGCATATTCATTTGCCTATAATAATCTTTTAACATGTTACACACCAATGACACAATTCTTCTTCTTGGGCTTTGAACCTGGGATTAAGCTAAAACTGTTTAAAAGTTTGGATAATGGCATCCCTACTTAGATGAGTCGGGCCATGGTAATGTCTTGTCATTGGAGATCGCAGACTGTCTAGTAATACTGGACTTCCATCCACTGAAAACCAAACATTGCACTCATCTGTCCCACATCCTGCTCTGATCCAAGCCCGTTTCTCTGTGTGTGGTGCATTTTCTTGAATTTGTCTTACTTCATCCCAAGAGTCAGCCACTCTCCTCATCATGGAAAAGACCCTGGATTTTCATTTGTAAATCAGGCCTCGAACAATCATAAAAATGTTACTAGACCTGCAGGTCGAGTAGCTTGAATAATCTACTCGACCTAAATGTAATGTACTTGACCGGAAACAGGTCTCAAATTGTGTGATCCTAGGCAAATATTGTATCTTACAGTTGCCTTTTTCTTCATTCTCGTATTTGAGTGCACCTTCAAATATGTGAGTTCAGCACATACACTAAACGTTTGCTCCATGTATAATAAATCTAGCCCACAAATAGTGTACACATGATCCATGCATGACTTGCCTCTTAGTTTACTAACAGTTTTGCCATCAGGGCATGAGTGTTTCTCAGTTTATGTTCAAACACTCACTTTTAATAAATATATTACTAAAGCATCATGTGGTAGTGCACTGTAATTTACAGACAATACATTTCCAAGAAATGCCCCAAAACCTTCCCACTTCTTGTAGATTTATTGATAAAACCACAGAGGTGGTCATTATGACCCTGGCGGTCTTCTGACTGCCAGGGTTAAAGTGGCGGTAATGACCATCAAATTATGACCATGGCGGTGATCCCTCCCATAGGCAGCCAATGTACCATACCAACTGCCAGCGCAGTACGAACACCGAACACGGCGGTAGCCACCTACAGGCAAGCGGAAGACAAGAATCTGCCCACCATTTTATGACATAGCACACCACCACGATTTCTGGGGCTGTACACACACACACAACACACACCATACACACACCACACACCCAGAAACACATGCACAGGACAATAACAGTAACAGAACACTGGAGTAAAGAAACCCAGGACAAATACTCCGTTCCAACCAATGTACCCCTTTTTTATGAATATGTAAGATGAAAAAACATGCACAACAGCAGAAATAAATAAATGCATGCCCAATGGCCAGTCCAGAGTCATAAATGCCCACAGGGCAAAGTCCAAGCCCCAACTTGACTCCTGAAAACATCGGGACTCCACTGTTCAGGGGCATCATGTTGGAAATGGGCAGGCACCTCAGGGGAAGGGGGGTGGGGTGGGTGGAGGTTGCTACTCATTGTGAGGGGGCTCCTAGCCCACTGGTTCTTGAGTGGGCTGCCTGCCCACTGGTTCTGGAGGGGGCTTCCTGCCCACAGGTTTAAGAGGGGGCTTCCTGCCCACAGGTTTAGGAGGGAGCTTCCTGCCCACTGGTTTTGGAGGGGGGCTGCTTCCAACTGGTTCAGGAGGGATCTGCATCCCCACTGGGGAGACGGATGAAACAGACACACTGGCTGCCATCAGTGAAGAGGCCAGAGCCTGAAACGATTTCTGTAGGGCTACCAATCCAGCGTGGATGCCCTCCAGGAAGGTATTGCATTGCTGTATTTGTGATGCCAGCCCCTGGTTGGCATTCACTATGGTTGACTGTCCTACAGAGATGGATCTCAGGAGGTCAATAGCCTCGTCACTGAGGGCAGCAGGGCTGAATGGTGGGGCCTGAGGTGCCTAGGGCGAAGGAGATGCCCACCCTCCTGGGTGAGGGGGCTGGGCAACTGTGTGGGGGGGCTACTGGGAGGGCGGTGCTGGTACGGGGGTGGCTGTAGAACTTGTAGCTGGGGTGGTCCAGAGGGGTCCGCCACCACCAGGGAGCTCCCATTGGAGGACTAATCAGAGTCAGTGGTGTCATCCCTGTCCCCGCCATGGTGCTCCCCTTGCCCTCTGTCCCACTGGTCCCCTCGGCATTGGTGGACTCTGCCTCCTGGGTCCCGTGGGCTGCAGCACCATCATTCACCATTGCCCCTGCTCCTTCGCCAGATGATGCTAATGCACACGTGGGCAGGATGACAAAAGGAGAGGGGGGAGAGAGAAAGGGAGCACAAATCTCAGCACCAATAGCACAGATGGCAGACACATCACTGTCACACACTGAGACTGAGAATGGGCAGTATGGACCACACTGGCATACCATTGGCTAAGTACCACAGCAGGTAGGAGCCAAACACTGACAGCTACACACCAACTGGGACCCGCTGAGCCTGTCTGAGATGGGAAGCCACCTACCTAGCTATATAATACATGCTTTCCACCCTATTAATCTGAGCTGGACCACGCAGCAATATCTGAACTGGCATATTGGGGCATCCATTGACTAGTACCCTGCACACAAATCCCAATCCAGGCAACAGAGACGGTTGACAAACACACTGTGCTCACCCCATTGTGGCTGCTGTGATGCTCTCAATCGCCCATCCAGTTCTGGGTAGGCTACCACCAGTATGCAGGCCATCAACAGAGTCAGGTTCCGATGAGCACCCCTTACTCATTGGGAGGCCATCCCAAGCTCGGCCTTACGCGTTCTTCCGGGCCCAGCGTCTTAGGTCCTCCCACCGTTTCCTGCAGTGGGTGCTCCGCCTGCTTTAGACCCCCAGGGTCCGCACATCCTTGGCAATGGCATGCCACAACCCCTTCTTCTGATGGGTCCTGACTTGCAGAGGAAACACAGAAGGCGGGACACCACAAACCTGACAATCCAGCCTGTCACACATATGGCCCACAAAAAGCATTTCCCCTCTTCAGGCACACACATGACCTGTACCCCTGCATTAATGCTGCCACCAGTCACACCCCACCACCTGACACACTGCCAGCACCCTTGTGGCTGCTGTGATGCTCTCAATCGCCCATCCAGTTCTGGGTAGGCTACCACCAGTATGCAGGCCATCAACAGAGTCAGGTTCCGATGAGCACCCCTTACTCATTGGGAGGCCATCCCAAGCTCGGCCTTACGCGTTCTTCCGGGCCCAGCGTCTCAGGTCCTCCCACCGTTTCCTGCAGTGGGTGCTCCGCCTGCTATAGACCCCCAGGGTCCGCACATCCTTGGCAATGGCATGCCACAACCCCTTCTTCTGATGGGTCCTGACTTGCAGAGGAAACACAGAAGGCGGGACACCACAAACCTGACAATCCAGCCTGTCACACATATGGCCCACAAAAAGCATTTCCCCTCTTCAGGCACACACATGACCCGTACCCCTGCATTAATGCTGCCACCAGTCACACCCCACCACCTGACACACTGCCAGCACACACACACACACTTCTCCATGCAGTCATGTCGCATGCCACGTACTCATGGTGTACTCACCAGTTGGTCTGGAGGCCCATACAACTGCCCATACTGGGGTAGGACTCCCAACCATGAGGCACTCCAACTTCTCCGACATGATGGCTGGGGCCCTTTCCCCTGTTGCATGAGCCATGGCAGGTTTCAGACACAGGTCACAGCAACACATGCAGTGGAGATGTCGTCCTGTGGAAAATCAGGAATCAAGTAAAGTGGTAGAAAGGAAATGGTGGTCATGTCCACGGCGGTGAACGCCGTCACCGCCGGCGTTGATCTTCATTGGTTCCCATTATCCATAGAGGGCCATGTTACCCAATGAGGAATTGCATGGAGGTGCGGACCGCCTTCTGCCATGACGCGAACGCCAGCGGAGTGAGGTCACTTCCACCTGTCCATGAATACAGGACATGCGGGTGCCATTTTCTAATGCTGGAACACATGTACAGATTAATTAGTGCGTGATTGTAGTCAAATGTACTCACCTACACAATTATAGTGCCCAACATACAAGCATGCTCTGTGTACGCTGCTGTAGTGTGTTCATGGTTCCTGTAGTCACTCCTTTCTTACATTTGGGTCCCTTAGGCGCCAACCACTGTGGAGGAATGAGAGGAGGCAGACACCGGTGTACAGACCCCTTGTGTACTTGGCTACACTGGAGGACCGGCACATCATACTCGCTTATCGTCTGGACAGGGCCACAATCACAGAGCTGTGTAAACAATTAGAGCCTGATCTGCTACCTGCTATCCGCAGCACCACAGCAATCTCCCCTCTTGTAAAGGTACTCTCAGTGCTCCATTTCCTGGCAATTGGCTTTTTCCAGGTGACAGTGATCTTTGCTGCAGGGATGTCACAGCCAATCTTCTGTATTGTGCTTGCAACGGTTTTGTCTTTCTTGCTCAAACATATGAACAGCAACATTGCATTCATCCAGGTAGATGATTTACCCACTGTGAAGGCTGGATTATATTCAATGGGACAGAATCCTCATGTTCTTGGGGCCATCAACGGGATCCATATTGCCTTAGTCCCCCCCCCCCAGGGTAAATGAACAAGTGTACAGGAAATGGAAGAGTTTCCACTCACTCAATGTCCAGATGGTGTGCCTGGCTGACCAGTACATCTCCCATGTCACTGCCAAGTATCTAGGGTCGGTGCATGATAACTTTGTTCTGAGGAATGGCGGTGTCCCACAGCTGATGGCACAACCACAGAGGCACAGAGTGTGGCTAATAGGTGGGCCTGTGTCCCCACCCAATGTTTGTGAGTGTATGCCTTCAGGAGTCATAGCCCATGCCATTGTGCAGCGTTAATCTGTGTCCCTTACTTCTCGCAGGTGATTCCGGCTACCCAAACCTGTCATGGCTCATGACCCCTGTTAGGAATCCAAGAACAGGGGCTGAAAATAGGTGCAATGATGCTCATGGGCATATCAGGAGGATTATAGAAAATACCCTAGGGCACCTGAAGGCTAGATTTAGGTGCCTCCACCTGACAGGTGGATCCCTATGCTACTTCCATGAGAAGGACTGCAGAATTGTTGTTATGTGCTGCATGTTGCACAATTTGGCCCTCAGACGGCATGCACCCTATCAGCAGGAGGAGGGGGGTGACAATGCAGCTGTGGCAGCAGTGGACATTGAGGACAGTGAGGAGGAGGAAGAGGAGGAGGATGTGGACAAACAGGTCACATTTGATCCAGCAGTACTTCTGATGACACTCAGGTAAGACTGTTGAACTAAACATTTCTACATTTTAGTGTTGTACTGTGTGACTGCAGCATAACGCAAGTCATTCCCTTTGCATCCCACGTGACCGTCACCTATGCCTTCCCTTATTGCAGATGTTGGTGTTGTTCCAACAGTGTACTGCTGTGATGTGCACAGACTGCTGAGACACATTTGTCGGATGGATCAACATATTACTGGACATTTACACAGGATCATGCAGTTCATTATAGTTCATTACATTGTACATTACCAGTAGATAAAGCACTATTACTCAAGCTGTGTCCAAGGGTGTTTATTGAAAATTGTTCTACAATGGGAAGTGCAATAGAGTGAGGTGATGGTTGGGAATAGTCCAGTGTAGTGGTCCAGTCTGTTTGTAGCACAGGTCCAGTGTCCAAGAGGCCATAGGAAGGGGAGCAATGGCAGTTCAAAGTGGACAAGGTGCCACAGTGGAACACAAGGGGGACACTCAGGAGGGGCTTATTTCCTGGCGGTGGTCTTGGTCTTGGCAACTGTCTCAGGTGTCTGTCTGTATTGGTCGCAGGGAATGTTTGCGGGATGGTTCACCTTCTGTAGGGGAGGGGTGCTGGTGGCCTGTGGGTCCTGTGGCAGGACCTCCTGTCCACTAGCTGCAGCAGATGTAGAGGGCTGGTCAGTTGACTGGCTAGTGGAAGGGGCCCGCTGGTGTGATGTGCAGTCCCTCATGATGTTGGCCATATCACTCAGCACCCCTGCAATGGAGACCATGGTGGTGTTCAAGGCCTGCAGTTCTTTCTTGTTCTGCTGATGGTGTTCCTCCTGCAGCTGTTGGTTCTCCTGCATGATGTCTCTCACCTGACCCATCTTGTCCTGGGATTGTTGGTAAGCCCCCAGGACTTTAGTGAGTGCCTCCCTGGGCCTGTCCTCCCCCTGGTGCACAGCTGTCCTCCGAGTGTCCCTGGCCCCCTGTGTCTGTGTCCCCTGAACGGTGTGCCAACTGCAACTGACCCCCAGGACCCTCATTGTCTTGCCTCTGAGGTGTGGACTGGGGTCCCTGTACAGGTGGGCACACTGCTGATTGACATGTCCTGGGGAGAGATGTCTGGGGATGTTGGGTGGCTGCTGTGGTATTGGATTCTGAGGGGGGAGTCTCTGTGGTGGACTGGGTGTGGGCTGGGGTAACCGACTGACCAGTGGTCCCTGATGGGCCAGGGAGTTCATCCAGATCCAGAACTCCAGAGTTGCTGTCATCACTGGGGCATCTTCTGGTGGGGGACTGAGTAGCCATGGCACCTCCTTGCCACTGAGATTAGCTGTGGCACCCTTGGGGATGTAAGTGGTGTATTATGCTACATGTCTGTTACATATTCTGCATCCCTAGCTTCCCCTATATTTCTGCAGTTTCCCTGCCACCTTTATTTGTGTATGGTGATGTGTTGTGGGATTGTTAGTTCTCCATGCTGTGCATGCATTGGTGGTGGGTGTACATGCAGGGCTGGAAGGGATGTGCATGCAGTGGGTATGGCATGCAGGGCTTGGCAATTTGGTTTGTTAATTATGGTGGTGCACTGTGTGGGATGGAGTGGCTTGATGTGTGTCAGGGTGAGGAGTGGTGGTGGCATGCAGGTATGGGGGGGGGTGATAGGTAGTAAATGTTGACTCACCAGTGTCCAGTCCTCCGGCTACTCCAGTGAGTCCCTCAGGATGCAGGATTGCCAAGACTTGCTCCTCCCATGCTGTCAGCTGTGGGGGAGGACGTGGGTGTCAACCGCAAGTCCTCTGGATGGCTAGCTGGTGCCTTGCTGCTATGGAACGCACCTTCCCCTTAGGTCATTCCACCACTTCCTGATGTCATCCCTTGTTCGTGGATGCTGTCCCACGGCGTTCACTCTGTCCACGATCCTCTGCCATAGCTCCATCTTCCTGGCAATGGATATCTGCTGGATCTGTGCTCTGAACAGCTGTAGCTCTACCCTGACTATTTCCTCAACCATGAACCGCAACTCCTCATCAGTGAAACGGGGGTGCCTTTGTGGGGACATGGGTGTTGTGTGGTCTGTGTTGTGCAGACGGTGTTGAGTAATGTGGTGGGGTGTGTGGTGTGTGACGGATAAAAGGGTGGTTGTGGTGTGTGTATATAGTTGTCTCTGTGATTTGCGTGGCTAGCTATTGCTGTCTTTTCATGTTAGCAAAGGATTGTGGGTGTGTGTTTCACAGTGCTGTTGGTCAGTGTGTGGGCTATGTGTAATTGTGTCAGGTGTGGGTTTTTTGTTCTGGCCAATGTTGTCTTGTTTTGTCTTTGTGTGGCCTTATCCTCCATGGCGGTGTTCACCGCCAATGGTTTACTGTTGTTGAATGTCCGCTGTGGTGATTGGTGTGTCATTATTTGGAGGACGCAGTATTGGTGGCATAACAGTGTGGGTGGTAGTACCGACAGTTTATCGCATTCAGTGGGTCTGGCGGATTTGTGGTTTTGGCTGTTTTCTGTCGATTTTGTATGTATGTGTTATAATGTGGCGAATGGATGTCCGCCTCCGCGGGGTATGCTGGCGGTAGTCAGCACTGTGATATCCGGTATTTACCACCAAGGTCATAATGAGGGCCATAGTGTATTAACAATAATCTGTGAAAATTGGGCTTAAGAAAACATTTATCATTTATCATTTGCACATCTTGTTCTGACTTTTTCATCCAATTAAAATATTTTTTTCACCACACAGAAGTACAAAAATGGTGTTTCAGAGCTACTGAAATATATTTTGAAATGTTTGTAAAGTTGATTTAGTTACATAAATGGTGTGTGTTAGGAATAACCTGATACCAACAGCCTTACAAAATCCTGGAACTCTGCAGACACAAAGAAACTTATTTGCATTGCAAGAAGACAAACTGACTTTTGACCTCTGTCTCTGAACACAGAGCAAATGTGACAAGAATAATATTTAAAGGCGTCTTAATTGCTAATTCAGTTTCTGACTGAACAGAACACCTGTTCTTTGTCTACTTTCCAGAAGAGGTGAGTAGGGTCCAAAAATATCTCAACCTCATAAAATAAAACTCACCATAGCAAGTGGTCCAGTAGATTTTTTGAGCTATGTAAATGATCCATTAAATGTACAGGCCACAATTGCACATTAGCGTGCCACTTCATCAGAATACCTGTTGCCAACTGTGACATAACTACTGCCGTTCCTGTGTGCTGCACATCTAATGGAAGCAACTTCAGTGGGGAGCTATAGAGCTTCCAATAAATGTTTTACATGTTCTCCATTTCTAATGGTTGAACCAGATGAGGTAATGAACCTTGCTGTGACCACAACTGCTCAAAATCATGGACAACACCAAATCCATATTGTCTATCTGCAAATATAGTCACTATCAGTTGTACTGTTAAACTACAAGCTGTGGTAAGGGCAATTAGTTCTGCAACTTGTGCTATAGAAATTCCTTGAAGTCATAAATCTTCTATTATGTTTTGAATTATGCAGACTGCATAAACTGCTCTCAATGAACCTTCATTTGTTTTCAACCACGAGACCGCCGCAAATATAACACAATCTGAAATTATTAAAGGCTCATCTTTTATGTCTAGTCTGGGTTTGGTGCAGAAGTCAGTGACATCAAGGCAATCATGTGTTAAACAATCAGATTCTTCTCTCTTGGGAATTGGTAACAATGTGCTAGGATTCAGTACTTGACAACTTCTCAGCACAACATTTCTTTGTGCCAAAATTTGCTGTTCATATCATGTTAGGGCCTGATTTAGATTTAGCCGGATGGGTTACTCCATTACAACGGTGATTGACATCCTGTCTGCCAAAATATAAATCCCATTTTTCCCTATGGGATCTATATTTCAGGGACGGGTTTTCCATCACCATTGTGATGAAGTAACCCATCTCCCGGAATCTAAATCAGGTCCTTATTCTTGAATTAGTAAGGTGTTGAGTTTTTAGTCTTGTAATACCTCTACTGAGTGAGGAACCATGACTGTTAAAAGATGTCCCATCACAATGTTTTCACACTTCTCAAGGCTAGATCTCACTGCACCTACTGCTGTGAGGGAACCAGGCAAAGCAGCGGCTACAGGATCAAGTGTCACAGAAAAATGCACCACAGGCTATTTGGCATCTGCGTGCATTTGAGTCAGTACTGAGAGAGCGTAGCCCTCCCTCTCACTGTAAAACAGGATGAAATCTTTTGAGTAATCTGCCATTCCCAGTGCCAGGGCACAACAGAGACTTTCTCTCAGCTCTAGAAACACTTTTATGCATCTGTAGCCCCATGGAGTCAGATCTGGTATATATTTGTGTGTCACCCTCAGTAAAGGTTTTGCCACCAAGGAAAAGTTCGATATCCAATGTCTACAGTAGCCAATCAATACCAAAAACATCCTGATTTCTCTCTGCGTTTTAGGAGGACTCATTCTCAGAATTGATTCTGCTCTCTCTTGGCACTTTTCTCGTTCCCTTTCCAATGATGTGTCCCAAATATTGGACCTCTTTTTGGCAATATTGCAATTTGTTAGGAGACACTTTATGCCCATTCTCTGCCAAACGATTTAACAATGCATTGGTGTCAACTTTGCAAGATTCTTTTGTCTCTGATACGACAAGCAAATCATCAATGTATTGCACCAAGACTGAACTTTGGGGCATGATCAATGTTTCCAGATTCCTTTTCAAGATCTGATTAACAATTGATGGGCTCCTAGAGTACCCTTGTGAGACATGACACCATGCCAATAGTTTCTCGCGAAACACAAAGGAGAACAGGTACTGATTCCCTTTTGCACTCAGGGATACAATATCATTCAACTTCCTCAAATCCTATACAATTCTAAATTTGCTGTTTGGGTTTGGCAACTCCATAATTGATGAGTTGCATGGACTCCTATTATATTCTCTCAGAATGCCCTTCTGTAGCATATCATTAAGGGTGTTATTCACTCTATCACTTGAGGTGTCATGTGATAAGGTGGTGTTCTGGGAAAACCTACATTTGGTTTTATGCTTAATCTAACTGGTTCAATGTCTTTGATTAATCCGATATCCATTTCTGTGAAACCCCACACTTCTGGATTAACTGTCCCTTTTAAATATGCAGGCAAATCTTTTGTCATTAACAGTGGTTAGATCCCCACTGTCTCTTGCTGGGCAATCTTAAAATCCACGTCTTCATCATGGGTATGAAACTCAATTCTTTGTGGCATCCAATAGATAGTGCAATTTAATTTGCATAATAAATCTTCCCCTAGAAGGTTAACAAGCCTTGAATTGTACAACACAAACTGATGATTTTCTTCAAATTATCTGTCTATTTGCAAGTCCCACAACTTGGATCTCTTTTTCCAAGAGGGGTATGGCCAGTACTTCGGCTGTGCTCATAGTTGAACAGATAGCTCAGTGACAATTAGGAATGACACTTGGTGCCCTTTCATCTCACCTTCCACAAACTGCGCACTCTTCTCTACCTCTAAGACTGCACCAAACACACAATCTCCCTCCCCTCTCAGGCACTTTCATTATGACATGCCTGAATCTAATATCTCAATATAAAAAACATGGAAAACTGCTGGACTGCATTTAGATTTTGAACCTGCATCACATTTCGGTTCAGTTTCGGCAATCAATTTTGATTTATTCTTGCATTATTTACATTGGACTGGACCACAGGTGCTTGAGGCATGGATTCCATTTGAGTTTGATTTTGAATTGTTACTTGTACTTGTTGCGTGTGAACATTCGGCATCTGCATTTGTTTACTCCCTGAATCTGATTATTGATAGCTCTATTTGGATTGAGCCTACACTTGTGCTTCCAATGCCCCACCATGTTACACAAGTGACAAGGTGTCATTTTTTCCTGGGTTGCAATACCAACACCAGTGTCCGGATCAATCAGAGCACCTCTTCCTTGAGACACCATCATTCCTCCCTGTACACCCTGTATTCCTGTTGAAAACCTTCTGTTAGCATAGCACTTATATATTGAACTGCACCACCATTTCCAACAAACAGCTGATTCTGAAAAAATCACTGCACAAACTTAGTCTATTCCAACATAAACCTCTCCTTAATTTTAGGCTGATCATCACTACAATACTGTGCATACTTCAAAGTCTCATCCAAAGTCTTTGTCTGCCAACAAATCATATCCTGTTGTATCTTCTAACAAATCTCAGGTCTCAAACGAAGCACAAACAGTGTAATGAAAAATCTCAAAGCTGTTGGTTCATGTTGCAGGGTAATTCAAAAACTGAGAAAATGGAAAAAGACAGAATCTTCTTTGGCAATGGAAAGACAGCTGTTTACACTTGCGATAGGGAGAGCAACCCTCCTCAAACAGGTAGACAGCCACTCTCAATCTTTTATTCCACCGACAGTTTCTTATATACAAGACCGCACAAGGCAAGTAATGAATCACTACATGGTTACACATTAGTTTTGAAAAACATCATGCCACCTGTGACCCTGAACTTTAACCTAAATTACTACACATCCTTTATTGCAGAACAGCAAACATTACTTGTCTCGTCAGTTACAGACTTAAAACTGAAAAATATTAGAGCACCTGTGACCCTGTAACCTAAAATTCTGACCTAATCCCCTACACATTCTTCACTTGTGGCCTTAACAATGCTTGGCAAACTAACCATTCTTCATTCTTGAATCCATGCATATTTGCAGTAATTACAGCTTTAATAATATGTCTGCTCTAATATTGTGAACCTAAGACCTCTATGTAGTCTGAACTGATTAGATTTCCTGCACTTATTGTCTAATCAGGTTACAATGTATTTGAAAACACAAAATAATGCCAGTGAGCATGTGTGGTAAGATCATAAATTCCTTCTTGCTTACTAAACACGTATTGGCTTTTAACTGAAACCCTTTCAAGTTACTTACTCCATTATTTCTTCAAATGAACTCTTCATCTTATTTCAGATAGTATTAGATTTGGGCCTATAATGTTCTTTTACTACATACAACTGTGTAGCGCTTTCTGCTGGTGTCTGTTGTTGTGTTATATTTTCACATTCATATTCCACATTTTCTGTAACATTCAAGATGCGTATGTCGTGTATGGTGCTGAAATACTTTCATCAAACTTTTATAACATTCATGCACAGTTTCCTTAACTTTCTGCTGCATTCAATTCAATTTCAAATAGTTTAAATCCTTAGGTGGAACTCTACCTTTCAAAAATGTGACTGCTTCATTATACTAGTCATTACCACAGGCAAAGGTTCATTTGTGACAGGATTGCTTGTGGTTCTGCATCTGGCCATTGAACACCAATCTTTACCAGTGACCCCATAACCCTAAACTCTGCCCTACTACCCCAGACATTCTTCATTTGTGGCTTTAACAAGGCTTTCTGCCCATAAATCACTCGGAACCACAATATTAAAAAATGTTTTTCAATCAACCCACAGCACTTTTGAAATCTTAACAAATCTATCAACTTGTGTATACCACTGCATCAGACTTTCTCTCAATTTTGGTAAATTGTTCATAAATGATACAAGGTCTCCCCTACTCCAAAGGATATGTACATACCTTCCACCTGGTATTGTCTCCTTTCTGAGCGTGCTGTTTATTTTCTTTTTTTCTGCCTCTTCTACCTGTTCCTTTTCTTTTCATGTGTTTGTGACTATTTGCTTTCAAATTTGTCAAATGTATTCTGTTTGTGTACACATTTTATTAATTCAATTAGATGAATTTGCATTCCTGAAGAATGCATGTTTTCAATTGATTCATCATCTAATTGCACCCTAAAACCTCTCTTTAAGGTATGCTTTAGGACATATATTTGTTTGTCAATTCAATTAATTTCTTCTGAACAGTTGCAGCCTTCCTTATAATTTCTTTACACAAGTAAATCAATTCTTTCTAAAGATATTGGTTTATATAATCAAGTTTCAAACTTCCTCTAATAATTTCTTCTAATTCCACTTTCAATTTTGGCACATTTTAAAAGTCTCTTCTTTCCAGTCTACCTGGGCTGGTATCTGAACTTGAACTAGTACTTAGTCGTTCTGCATCCTCAACTTTCACACAATTTCTGGCAGCCTCTTCAAACCAAGGTGGAAATAAACCACCTTCTAAGTTACATTCATCTGGTACAAATCGTTTTCCTTCTCCTAATGCTTGAATGGTCTGTGGGGGTGTCCATACCACAATCTGTGAGTTTTGTGGTGTCAAGATAAACCCATTTGCTGGCATACCCCAGTAGTTTCCTGAATCAATGCAGCTGGTTTATGAACAATCTGTGCAGGCCCTGTAGGTGTTGTAATTAATTCAGTAACTTGTGCTGGAGTCGTAACAACAGAAACTGGAGCATCTGTTTGTGCTGAGTTGCAAGCTGTACAGTAGCAGGCTGTGCAATAGTCCGTTGAGCTATTACAGGCTGAGGCACAATCGGTTGAGACAATATGGGTTGGTTATTTGCAGGTTGCACTGCTTGTCTCAACTAACAACTTGTGTAACACCTGGATCTTCTTGAGCTGTAGCAATTGTCACATTATTTATCAACTGAGCTACATTGTTTAGCATAGGACCAACATATGGTGGCAGACATGGAGCCAAACGTTCATCTAATATGTCATTAACTGAATCAGTCCCTGAATCAAATTTTGTACTATTATTCACTTCTTTATCCCCTTTATCCTTCTTCCTTAAAATATTTCCAATTCTTTAACCTTTGTACCCTCTTCTTTTGTAAGTACGGGATATGATCTAGCACCTTCTACTACAACTTCCTCCATCTCTGTGCAACTTGCATCTGCATAATTTCTCATTGCTCTCTTAGTTCATTAAAAAAAAAAATATTTCTCAGTCCTTAATTCGAGCCTTTTTCTTCCATGCACCTCCCAATTCTCTATCAGAAATAATTTTTCCACTCACAATGATGAGTTCTCAGCCTGCGGGAAATTACAAAATTAATGTTGTGTCACCTTTGTGCATCAGGCTTCACAGCACTAATTAAAATGAGTACAATCACAAAAAATGATTTCCTCCCTATCTCTTTGTGTAGGCAATGACATCTCACGACCTATACTTCTCTTAGCAGACATGAAAACCTCTTAAATTGCTGAATATCTCTATCTCTCTCTAGGATCTTGGACTCCTTCTTACTCTTACAACTTCTTATCTTTTTGACTCTTTGACAAAGCCCATGGAATATACAGACAATGCAATTGCAGTTCAAATTATCATTAACACATTATCAATACAAATCACACATCACAATGCGCACAATTTCGACGCATTGCCCTATTGATACTCACACCTCATCGATTTCACCAGTTCTTCAACCGCAATCTGCAACCGCTTCAGAAACTGCACCTCATTAATCTTCGCAACTGGGTTCTGGGAAATTATATTTTATCAAAATTTGTGCACTTTCTAATTTTTTCATTTTCTTCCCCCCGTCATTCTGACCTTATCTTTGCTACAAATCCTAAATTTTATAAAACACTCTACAACTCTTAGATACCAAGTAGGGGATCTTTTAAATGAGTTAGAAATTAAAACTGCAATTTCAACATCAGTACATCAAATTCACAAACTTAGTAAAACCCCATGAGCCAATAATGAGAGTTGTTGTTTTAAACTTATGTCTCTCATAAATTCCAAGTCTTTTTCTTTTTTAGTCAAATAAAATTTACAGAACATTACAAAAAGTGTGTCCCATAATCTAGTCCCTATTCAAGTAATCTAAATTAGTAAAAGTAAATCATTTTAGTCAGAAAATAGCAAAAAGGAACAAATGTGTAAAAGGCAGTCTAGTCAGTGACGCTATCAGTAGTCATAAAGAATCTTCTAACAGACTCTGATAAGAATAGCCTAGGCAGAGAGCAAAATTCTGTCTGAGCTTGCAGCCTTGCAGTCTCTGAATGCTTAGAGTGAGAGAGTTTGTGTGCATGCATGCTCTATCAATTCTTTCCCCGTGATATTTTTCTAATCAATTTACAAGATATACAATTTATTACAATTGTTTCAGATGTGTTATACAGACAGCCAATCACAGGCAAGAAAACTGTGAGACAGGAACAGTTTCCATCAAGATTGTACTTTTAGCAAGGATAGCGCTTAAAGTAAGAAACAATTAGTACATATTTTTCACAATAAGAATCAACAAATGATTTTCACAGCCATCTTGGTCTCCGGAAGCAAGGACATTCATGTAAGTTTTAAAGAATATTTGTGTTGCTTCGCCTTCTGTCTCACACCCCTTTACATTAGAAGTCTATTAATGAAGAAGCAAATTTCAGATTAGTTTAGCAGGTTTTGAGATTCCAAAGCAGTTCAAGCGGTAAAAAAAATAAAATAATACAGCTTTCTTTGTTAGCCTAGGAGGTTTGTGTCATGCAAAGGCCATGCCAAAGTCATGATAGAAACATTTCTGCTTCATAAAAGCTGTTTGGAATTTGCCAACGTTAACAAATCAAGCAAGTCAAGCAAATGCTGGTCATGCAGAATTTAGAAAGGAAAGTGCATGTTTAAAATGCAGCTTTTGGTTAGGCATAGATTTCACTCATTTGGGCCATTAATTAAAGGGATTTTAGCTTTAATTAAATCTCTAGCAATACCCTAGGCAACAATAATTTTACAACATTAATACTGGATTTCATACAGTCCATCCCAATCCGTTCTGGTGTTTGCCTTCACCTACACCTGGCAATCATGGCTGGACTGTTCCTATTGATGCAGGCCCAACTCTGATTTGCAAATGGCTGGGGTCTACTCTAATCTGAGGTGGGATGGTGGACAAAAAAATTATGGACCAGGATACAGCTTCAAGTAATTATCAGTGGGTGAGATTAATTCATGCCCTCTCTTTTTGTGTCCTCCAGCTACAATCCTGTTATCTGTAAGCCCAAACAGAAATTGTTTACTCCACAACTTCCTGCGAGCTGAGCGTATATGCTCCTAGCCCCTCCTGAACCCAAGATATGCACCAGTGCTTAATTTGTGCCAGTGGGTGCCACTGCCTCTCGTATAGAGGTTTAAGACAACCAGGAATGCCCTCTTTGGCCAGGTCACTGACACTGCACAGGCACACTCATCCAAATTCGAAATATGTTTACATCTAATATTCAGGGAAAGTGATGAAGTGTGTTTGTCAATAATATAACAGAGCAGCAGCTCACTAATAGAACTGCAAACAATCTCAGTGACACCTTCCCATTTCTCATATATCATGTCCTGTTTTGATCTTAAAAAAACTTTTCATGTCTGTTGCATGAAACATAAACACATTTCTGTGCAAAATCTCTGTAATAGACTAACACCCATCACCCACATACAAAATAAACTAAAAGAAAACGGTATTGAAGACAATCTACTTAACAATTACCCAAGATCATCAGGGCAAGACTCTCTGCAGAACAGAGCTGGCTTTATCGGGGGGGACCCCTGAAAGGCTGGGACCCTGGGCCAAGGCCCTCTTTGCCTATGCCTTAAAACCTCTCTGAATGTAGCGTGCTGGAAGAGTTACTCAAGATTGTAAGGCAGCGCCAGCAGTGGGCTTGTAAAAATACTTTAGATCCGTGAACTCAATTTATCACAAATTAAGCAAAGGCCTACCGCTAGCCTGGGCTACTTTGCTCTTCTGTGTCTACTTGAGATGAAATTGTGACACATGGCACTCAACCATGCAAGGCAGACTGCAACAAAATGCCAGAGGGGAAGTGAGACACAGCTGTGTGAATCACCAACAGCTGTACTAGAACTCTGAATGAGTGAAATGTCCTCAGTTCACAGAAAGCACGTGGTGTAAACCAAAATAATATTGTTGCACAGTTCATCAGTACTAACTGGAAATATATAATTTTCCCTTCTGAAAATAAACGTTCAGCACCAACAGGGTCACTTCCCCATAAAACTCCCTTTTTTTAGGACAGAAGCTACGCGGTAGCTCATTGGCAAAAAAAGAAAATGGCAAGCTACAAAGGTCTGCATAGAACGCAGATAAGAACATTTTAAAATATATGACAAGTTGGCCTTCTGTGTACGTAACAAGTATATGATGCCGAACACGTTTAGTTAAATAAACATTTGAATCGCTCAGACGTCTAAATGGGACCGGTGGTTCATGCGCGGCGCCTTGAAAATGAGAACGATAATTCGAACTGATAACGCGTCCCACCTTTAATAGTTTAACTTACACGGGGACTCGTTTTAGGCCAATGAACCTTTTCACTCTGATTGGGGACTCCTTAGGACGAGATATCTATTTAGCATTTCAATCAATAGATCAATAGTCTCATCAATATTCACAATAACAAATCAATCAGATTAATTAATAACATTAATAAGAATCAAACACACCATGACCTTTCAGTCATGAATAACCACACAAATCTAGTAAGATTTAAGATATCTATTCCCTATTTGTTACACTCTACTAGCAAGTTTATTAGTCTCAATACCAGAAAACACATCAACAAAACTACAATATGACAACTTGAATAAGATTTTATCAAAGCAAAGATCATGAACATTAGAACAAAGCACAACATCAACATGAATCAACTTTAGCAAAGTATCATTAGCACGTTATTCAACAAAGTAAGGATTCAGTCATTTGTCTATTTGCATCCAGTATTAGTGAACTCCTTAACTACCCTCTAATTAGCATCAGCATGTTGGGCTTCATGCAAAACAATTTAGCAACACAAATTTGGAAAACATCTAACGATGGCCTCTATCAAGAGAGCAGTTGGTACCTAGAAAGAAAAGGCAAACAGACATTTACAATTTCATTATCAGATAGTTACCCATCCAAATGGGGCGGCATACAGTGTCAGTCTTCGTCCTCAGGACATCAGTCGGTTCGCCATCAGCCAGGATAGGACAGCAAAGTCTCAGCAAGGTAGGGCAAAAGGCTCTTCCCTCATAAGGAGGAGAAGTAAGTATCGGGCAAGGCAAGAAAAGGTGAGAATGGTTTAAAGTATTAAACCATCTAAAGACAAAGGCGGTCATTACAACATTGGCGGTAAAAGCCGCTTACCGCCGTGCAGAAGTCCCTGTTTTTTCCCTCCCCCTCCCCTGTGTCGTAGGTGCAGTACTCACCGTGGTCTTCGCCGCCGGCGTTCGTGCTCCTGCTAGAGGAGCAGGAAGACAATCGCAGGGAGAATTTGGAGTTCCGGGTCCATGGTGTTCTCGTTCCTCGTGGGGTGTGTAGAGGTGAGCATTTCCCCTTCGAAATCCTGTTTCCGCCGTGTTTTTATCCACCGTGAATCCGCACTGGAAAAGGTGGCGGATTGGCCTGTTGTGATACTGTGGGCGGTACATTGTCCTCCTCCTGTCTGTTGGCGGTGACCGCCGCGCTGTTTGTTTGTACCGCCGTGGCGGTCGGAGTATTAAAGTGGCTGTCTTTGTTGGCGGTTTCCACCACGGTCGTAATTGCAACATTTTTACCGCCGGCCTGTTGGCGGTCTTACCGCCGCTTTAACACCGACAGCCAGGGTTGTAATGACCACCAAAGTCTCTTCAAGAGTAAGGGCAAGTACAGCATCAAGTGGCGGGGAGGATGGCTAAGAATGGCTCAGTAATGGCTAGGTAAGAGGAATGGCAGAGAATGGCTGATTTCTTCTTGTGTCACGGTGTTATATTAATCTTGTCGAACAAGTCTCTAATTTCCAATTGGGCAATATTTGGTGCATTGTTATCTCTGTCCAATGATCCATCACACACCCTACTAGAATTTTCCACCTAAGACAGTTCTCACGTAGTTTATTGGCTCCTGTGATTGACGTCTTCATCGGGTAGGATGTCAGGTAAGAAAAGTTACACTTGTCGCTCCAGTCAGTAGTTCCATTGTCCTCTCCCAGTACAGGCGACCTTGCACCTGTTGCGAATTACACTGTTGCATTCAGCAAGAATGTCTCCTTGAGCAAGTCGGGTCTCATGAGAAAGAATTTACTATGGATACACACACATCTCTAGCTTCTGGAAAAGTACAGCTTCATGTCCTTCAGGAAGACAACACATTGCATGTTAGAAAAACACATTTAATATGAGACCAGGCAGCTAGGCCCAGACCCTTGCTAACTAAGGCCTAGTGATTAATTTAGCAACACCTAAATACATGACTCATAAATGCTAATATAAAATCATACATTAGTACATTATTAATTCATTATTAGTCAGTTTCATTAATCATCGTATACATTGATGGCCACTCCCCATGGGCACATTTCAAACGCGTACATTAGTACCGCATTAGTGCATTTTCATTGCAGCTTCATTATACATTATTTTGCAAGCATTTCATGTTAATATCGAATATAAAAGTCACACTCCAACACAACCAATCATAATCTGCTCAAATTTGTGATCGTGATAGGTTAAAAGTTTTACTAATTTACAAACGGGGACAGTTCCTGTGTACGATACAGTGCTTAGTTTGTAAAAGAATGAGTGTCGGTGCCCAAAGGTGGGTACTATTGAACATCAGCATGCCGAATACCATGGCTGCGCAGCCTTCAATATATCCCAGGCATCTCTAATCCACTTCCAGTCACTCCCTACCCAATTGTCTCACTCCTATGGGTTACTGTTGTCTCCCTTTGTGGCAGCTTTTCTGTCTTTCTCTTTCTCCTCCTTTTTCCCCTGAGTGTTATTCCCTCTCTTGCTCTCTGGAAATGTCTGTAGAGGAAAAATTAGTGCTGGTGCCAAAAATCATAGCTCAGATTTAGCACTGGTATCATAATAATTCGACATGCGTGTGTATGGGTCTAGCCATTGCCAACTTACACAAAAAATATGGCATACACTCCGGAGCCTTATTATGTGTTTCATGTTACTCCTATATATAGCTGCTTCACCAATCATGTGTTTATTGATGCCTTTAGAAATATGGTTCCAATTGTGTAAACCGCTGCCCTGAGGTAGACTCAAAACGCTTTTGGAGTAGATACATGGACCCACATTACAAGTTTCTGGAGCTGTATCTCGTAGAGAGACCTGGTTGTTGTGGGGTTAAATCTCACCCAGTGTAAGCACTGGGGTTCTGAGGCCAACATTCAGCAGAGGTTCACGGTGGTCCCCAACTCACCCCACCCTAAATAGCCGGGAGAGCATATTATGATCCCTTCCATGGCCAGCACCTTGTCCTGTTCTGATTGGCTTACCTAGGCATGTGGTTGGAAAATAAGGAACAAAAAACTTAGTCAGAAAGGTGGTGCTCAGCCATTGCTAGTCTTCAACGTGCATGAATTTTGTGAACAAATCACAGGACGTATTATGAAAGAGGAGGTTTATTAAGAGCAACCAGTGACAGTACAACCCAAGGTAGGTCTGCCACCCCCCAAATACCAGAACCCCCTGATGTAGAAGCCAGCCGACTGAGACCTTCATAGTACCAGAAAGTCTCATGGGCAACCACAGAGTGCATAATACACAACACATCCCCCATTCTAATAAAAACACAATGCAACATTTAGAATAAATCTTCATGCAACAAGATGAGAAATATTTGCAAATGCTAAAACATACTACCAAGTCTGTACATTGCGAAATCTCTCAAGCACATATATAATCATCTCATTTCTTAGGCTTCCTCCTAACACGAGGCTCAGATTTTTCTTTCCTCTGTGGGTGTGCCTTTCCACCAACAATGGTTCCTACCGCAACACTTGGCTTTTCAAATCTGCCCCACATTCCTGGCTCTGAATCATGGTAGTCACCTTCTTCATATTCCACCTCTTACCATCCTCCAGACTCACCACACTACCGTTACCCTCACAAACTCTCATGGGATTTGACCTCTTGGAACTCCCTTTCCTGATATGCCCTCCAACGCACCCTCTCAGCCAAACACCCTCCTCAAATACTCTCTTCTTCTACATTTCATTGTATTTGCACACATCCTGATATTCCTCCAGTCTGTCTCTCAAAGCCCCGTTATCAAACACCTCATGCAGAGTCCTTTCCACCCAGGCTAGAACTGCAACAGTACATGCCACTTTTCCTTTCAATACGAAAAGATGAGTTTCTCCTGTTCTGGAATGGGTTGTAGTTCTATAACTCCACAACATGTTCCTCACCTCTTTTTTCCAGTTCAATCCCTTTCCTAAAGCTAACTGGATGTTCTCTTCTAACACTCTATTAAACCGTTCAACCAGTCTCTAAGACTGCTGCCTTTAAGTCTTGGAGATTGTAGACAGCAGTTCTATAATGCTTAATCCCCTTCTTGAGAAAAATGCTAAAATCCTCGCCCACAAATTGAGATAATCTATTGGCAAAACAAAATCACATTATCTGCTTTTACATCTCTAAGAAAAGCAACCTCTGGCCACTTGGAGTAGATGAGCAAATAATTACTATCAAGACCTAAACATTCAAACAAGCCATGAATTTCAGCTGCAACTTTCTTCCAGGCCCTACTGGGAAAAGGCACTGGTTCAAAAGATGTTTCCAAAACGTTATGCATTGTGTCACAACATGTGCAAGGCACACAGTCACAAACAAACCTCTCAACTTGACTGTCCATCTCAGGCTACCAAAACTCTTTCCTGTATCGAGTAATTTGGGGACAAGTAATTGCAAAGTTTCATCTTCTAGCAATGCTTCCTTCCACTCATTTTCCCAGATGAGTCCCTCACAGACATCACCTATTGCAGAATGGCAACCAAGACAAGCAATAAGCATTGATATTTTTGGGTCTGTGCACATATTTGATTGTGAACGTAAATTCCTGCAGGTGATATAGTCATTTGGCTATGTGTGGTGTCGCTTTTCCAGCCAAATTTGTGTAAACAGATCAATCAACAGTAAATGGTCCATATTTAACTCCAAGCAAGCACCCCTTAAATACTGTACCCCCTACCAACATGCCAACTCCTCTTTTTCGATGGTGGAATGCATACTTTAAGATCCTCTTAAAATATGTGGCACAAAAGTCACAACTCTTTCACGCACTTTGTCTACCTGCATGAATACTGCACCAAGCCTATATGCACTGCAATCTGTCACCACAGTAGAATCAAATGGTTTCAGAACACCAGCATTGCCAATCGAATTCTTCACTTTGTCAAATGCTACTTGATACTCATTAGACATCTCATACTTGGCTCCCTTCTTCATCAAGGGACGCAGAATATGCACCTTTGCAGAAAAGTGTTCAAAACGTCCAAGCGAAGGTGCTTTCTCAATGGCTTCCATTAGTTTTAACCTGGGATTAACCCCATGCAGGACAATGTGTGTCCCTGATATTACATCTCGTCTTCCTCAACCCTTCACTTGTCCACACTAATGGTCATCCCAGCTTGTTCCAATTTCCTCAGCACCTTTTCCCAAGCAGAATCATGTTGTTTCTTATCAGAACCCCAAACCAAAATGTTGGCCTGAAAAAAAAACACATTAAATAGACCATTTAACACAACTTACACAATTCTCTGACAAACTGCAGATGCAGAGGCCAAACCAAAAGGCATGCACACAAATTGGAATGCCTCTTCTGATGTGGTAAAGGATATCATGTGCTTGGTATCTGGCTGCAACAGCACCTGATGACATGCACTCTATAAGTCTAATGTGAAAAAATACTTGACTCGCACATTTATCAACATTTCATTAATTTGGGGCAGAGGATGGCTGTCCATCCAGATACTCTCATTCAGGTCACTTAAATCCCGCACATTTGCAAGCTTCCATTGGACTTTCTTGTCAAAACTATGTAATTGAGCCACTCGAAAGATTCTATTGGCTCTATTATCCAACTCTTCTTTTAATTGACCGAGTAAAACCAAAGGAACATTAGGTACTCTATGCACTTTAGGAATTGCTTCTTTCTTCAAAATTATGTGATGTTCAAATTTTTGCAAACATCCCAACTTCTGGGTAAACTGCTTGGGATACATGGACCTCCATGTCTTCACAGTGTTTTGCAAGGTGAGTAATACTTGCTCTGGGTGATTAGGGTAAAGTACAATCTCGAGATTGCACATTGCTCTTTCCAACCTAGCAATGTTTTGCCCTTCTCTATTACAGACACCCTCCCAACAACTTTCCTGGGTTCCTACATCAAAACCGCTCAAAGTCACCTGTTGCAGGCAATTTTCCCTAACAAAACCCCTGTGATTCCTTGTCTGTGAAGGTTAGTTTGCAGTCAACAAAGTTTTTGCCAGCCATCTTTGATGATCCAGGTATATGGAGAAAAGGAATCCACCCACACGGGAATTCCAACGCATTTACCTCAGTATGGCATTTGAGTGGATGGTACACTTCACAGTGTTTGGTTACACCCTCCACCTGGGCGTCAAGCCCACAAACCACCAGCACCTCCACTTCATCACTATCGGTGTCTCCAGCCTCATCTGCTTTGCCCCTTTGATCACTTATAACCCAAGTCACTTTACGCTTATCACCATCCATTACAATTGCCGTCACACTCTGGCAAAAAAATGTTCCAACTTTTTACACCTGTAACACCTATCTTTAGCAGTTGGACATGCATTGAACTCTGCTAAGTTTCTCACACAATAACATTATTTTTATATGACAGCTTGTGAATCCTTAAAATCTTTGTAGCCCTAATTCTTATCCTTTTCTGTAGATCACATACACTTTTGCCATTGTTTGTTTTTGTATTCTCTTGTCCTTCATTCAACTCTTTGACAGAACAAGACGTTTAGCTATACTGATAGTTTATTCTAGAGCAGAATGTTTCATGCCTCATAATTATTCTTGAATTGTAATATTACATGTCCTATTGATCATTTGGTCTCTAATGATCTCTCATGTAGTTACCTGAATTTACACGTGGCTGCTAGGGTTCTTAAAATTGCAACATACTGCTCAATGGTCTCTCCGGGTAAATGGGCGTGAAAAAAAAACGTATGGCTTTCAACTACTATGGTAATTTTCCTTCTGTGATTTTCCTCCAAAGCTCTTAAAGCATTTGTATACTCGCCTATGGACTCTTCATCAGCTTCTGACTCTTTATCATTCTCTTCACTTTCACAAGTATTCACAGATAAAGTCTTTCAAACTCTCCAACCTTCCACACCAAGATTATGCCTTAACATGGCCAATTTCCTTTTGGCCACAAACACATCCCCTCCAATGGCTTCAAGGTAAGTTTTGAATGCGTTCCTACAGTCTTCCCAAGTCATTAGCTGAAGCTTTAGTTCCTGCAAAAACATAGGAGGTGCCATAACCGTGTGAATTGAGATTTTCACACCGCACGACCCACACAGCTTTTCGTCACGATCTATCAGGTTGATCGCTCGTGGCTGCCCAGCAACAGCTTATATGGACGAGCTCTCCCTCTGGGCTTAACATTTGCCCAGCATGTTGTGCCTTAAACATCATCCAACACCCACCTCCTCAGTCCATCCATGTCTGTCCTTTTGCTGCTGTCTGTTTCTGATGCTGCAACCCTTTACTTTCCTTCAAGATAACTATAGGTGGTTGCAGATGATGCTCCCAGTGCTCCACCTCAGTCGTCCTCTTTCAGTGAATCATCGTATCCCATCCCATCTCCCTCGCCAGTTTTGTGAACAACTCACTGAAAGTATTATAAAAGAGGAGGTTTGTTAGGAGCACCCGCTAACAGTATAACCCCAGGCAGGTCTGGCATCTAAACATTCCAGGAGCCACTGACATAGAACCCAGCTCAGTGAGGCCTTTATGATACCAGAAATTCTCATGGGCAACCATCGAGTGCATGATACACAGCGCAGATGTACTTATGTTGTTTCAGGTCAAACAGGAGAAGAGCAATATAATTCTGTGCTCTTCGGGGTTTTGATATTGTTTTGTTGGGGAGTCCAGTGTAGTTGATAATGTAACAGTTTGGTAGGGAGAAAACAACAGCGGGAAATGAATTAGAGCATTCTTCTGAGAAAATTGAAAAAGTGGTAGAAGATACCTGAGCAGACGTAAATGACATAAATGACAGAAAGCTGATTTTTAGAGTGTTTATTTGGTGTTTGGAAGATAGCTTGCTGTTAGATATTACACAAAGGTTGTAGGCTGTGCGCTTTGCCACTAGATGCAGGGATGAACCAAAGTATTTAGGCCAAGGCAGTGACAGAGAGTGGGAATTGACAGGTCCCAAAGCCATGATTTCTGTTTTCTTGTATTGAGACTTAGCCAAATGTGTGCATCCATTTGTGAATAAGTGAAATGCAGTGCAAAATATATGGAAGGTTACAGGATACTGGGGTTACCTTTATGTATGAGGTGAAACTAGCTAGCTGTCATCAGCATAAGTATGATTGCACATCATATTGCAGTCCAGGATGCTGACGAGTTGGGACATATACATTTTAAAAAGAGTGCTTGGCATGTTAAAAAGGGCGGGTATCACAGCTGAGTCTAAAGGGACCCAGCATATGATGTTGGCAGAACTGAAAGAAATAATTCATTTTGTACTAGAAGGCACAGTTTTGCAGGAAAGAGATGAGTGAAGATAATGATGCACTGCGGGTGCCTGCCGAATGCAGCAGGCTTTCCAGGATTACCTGATGCCAAGTGCTGCTGAGAGGACAGTAAAACTAAAGCACATGGTTCCCCACCCCAACCTCCCCGGTTGATGCTTAGCTGCATTGGCTCCGTGACGCTCCAGAGGACTAAAATACCACTATAAGTCACTTAAAAGCCCATTTGGTTGTAAGTGAGAGGGAAGTTGGTGGGTGACAACGCTTTGAAGAGCCTTTTCCGCACGATAGTCCTGAGATAGGTCAATAGTTGCACAGTGTTTGCTTTGGAATTAGTATGATTATCACATGTTTCAGAGCTCAAAGGCTCCACTAGAGAGGCATTATTTAAATATCCATACGGTGAGAGGCAATACTTTATTAGGGCTTAATTTAACCATTATAGATATTTCATTCTTAGGAGGCTATTTTGAATTACATCAGACTTTTTATGTCATCCGCAGAGAGTGACGTGAACTAAAAAAAGTTCAAATCACATTCATGTGAAGTTATAGTAATCCGCATATATGTCTACACTTTCCTATGTGAATTGGGCCTCATTTGCAAGATTTGTAATGGGCAAAGATTTTAAGTGATGAGCTGGAGCCCTTCCAAGATGGCGTTGGAAGGAATTTCTACATTTGGTAAGGGCCAAGGGCTCGGCAAGCTCATGCCAACTGTATTTACAAAAATGCAACAATGTACTCATCTATCAGCACCTTTGTATACTGATTCTCTTAGAGCTGCTAAACTAGGATGCAAAAGAATAGAGAAACAATGGCTAAAATCAGATCTAAAAGAATCTATGAAAGATAATCAGAAGCTAATCACCACCAATAAAGCACAATATTTTGCAAAACAAATTCTAGATGCCCCCAGCACAGCAAAAAACTGTTTTCCATTGTATGGTCTAAAGCTAACTCATCTTGTACGATCAAGACATTTGAACACTCACAAGATCTTTGAGACAACCTTTCTGACTTTTTTTAGGTGAAAATTAATAACATTCTTTGCAGTCTAACGCGATTAGACAATTTGCTAAATCAGAGAGAAAAATCAGCCGATAGCGAAAGGTAGACAGCAAGGATGTTGACTCCAAGATTGGGACCCCAGATATAACAGATTTTGGCTAGATGGATCTTAAAACCTTTTTAAAATATGCAAATTCTATTTCCTCAGCCTCACCTCCGGATTCTGTATTAACATGGCTTTGGAGAGAAATGTCCTCCTCCTTGGCTAATCCGCTGCTGGCCATCAGCAACATATCCCTGGCTATATGCAAGGCCATGGATATTCCATTGAAAATAAAAATAAAAAATGCCGATCCAGCAAATCTGAGCAATGTTTGGGCCATGTCGTTTCTGTCATTTCCAGTGAAGATCACTGAGGAATATATTAACAAGCAGAACTCAGATCAAATGTTGACATTGCCCATCACATTTCTGTTTTATAGCCTCAAATCTGCTCATGTCTCCATTTTGGATGACCTCAGAATGTCATAAAAAAGCCACTTTGTGGCCCTCGTGTGACATGATTTGTCTGCCTCATTCGATATGGTGTCCCACGATATTCTAATCACTAAACTGTCAGAAGTGGTATCAGAGGAAAAGCTGTGAACTGGTGTTAAACAGAATTGGAAAACAGATCCCAATTGGTTTATTTTACACCTTTCCAATCCAAGTCCAAAGGTTTCGGTGAGGCTGCCCCTCAAGGATCTGCTTTCAGCTCAACTTTGTATAACATATATTTAAGACCGTTGGTTCAGTTGAAAAGAGCCCGCGGAATAGATTCCATGGACTATATAGACGATACATAGATTATCATATCATTTGATAAATCTACTCCACATCCTTTTGAGGCTTTTTCATACTTGTATGCAGGATATCATCTCTTGGTTGGCTTGGAGCTCCCTAAAATTTAACAGAGATAAGCTAAACATCCTTTGCTGTTCCTATGGCAGGCCTTCAGAAACACTTCTGGAATATTTTTGGCTGATCTCAGATGACTCTATGCCTTCTGCCTCGTTCTCAATACGTAATTTAAGCTTGTGTATTTTATCAAATTCCTTGGCTTCGCATTGTAATCTACATTGAATTTGTGCGTTTGACCCTAGTGAGCTTTTTATGCATATTTATGATAACGTTTTTAATCATTTTTCATCCTGCACGTGCCAAAAGCATACATTGTGATGGCCATTCTATGTTTAAAAGGACTGAAGGCTCTTCCTGAAAGGAGAAACCTTTCAACTGAAAAAAAACGCTTTGACAGCCTAATTTTATATTTGATGTCTTTTGCGGGGGCCAAAATGATGGTCTCTGTTTAGCCCCGCTATAACTTCACTCAAAGTTCAGCTGTGTCGGTGCGTCAGTGTCTCTTTTCTGCATAATGTGTTTTCAATGTTCAACAGGAGGTAGTTTTATGGAGGTATTGATAGATAGCCAATACTTTTTGTCACAAAAGTCATGACACTGATTTCATCGACCTCGGAAGAAGAAAAAGCTGAGTACTCCCTACAGGATTTAAACCTGTGATCACATGCTCAGACAGAGATAGATCCCTGAAGTGGATGCACTAGTACACTGAACCCCAGACACAAATACCGAACAATCATTAAAGAAATAGCCTTTCTGCCAGAAACGAATGTCAGAGTAATACATTTTAGGAAAAACTTTACTCGATATATAAGATAACATTAACATAAGCTGTAAGTATTATTAATGCTTACGTTTGTCCACCGGGTAAGGTAGAAATTTTCGGAGAGCTGATTAAATGAAATGAGCTAGAAAGGTGTCGGCCAGGGCACAGTAAAGCATCTAATCTAACGGCAGAGTGTGCAGTGAAAGAGTGATGGTGCTCCTGAGGGGTCGCTCAGTGCCAGGAGCGGGTGTCAGCCACAGATGCATTGCCGCAGAGAGCACACTTGTCTCCAGAGCACATTTTCCGCCGAAACCTACCTTGGAAGTCGTAGTGTGTACATAGCAGGAACATAATGAGTGACCTGTGAATAGTCTCCCCAGCCTTGAGCGAATGAACATTTCAGACTGAGATTTATTGGAGGAAGGTTGCTTATAATGATGGCGCGGGTAGTAGAAATGCTACTAATTCTTGTGAACACGCCAGGCCTTCTAAGCTATCTTAACTCTAATTCACACCACCACGTTTGTGCATTGCCACACCGCCTGCTCCATCTCAGAGCCTGCCCCTGCTGCCACCATACTGCTCACAAACACCCCTATGCAGTGCCTAATTGTGTTCATTTTCACTTCTCTCGCCTCTAAATTGGAGCACTCACGCCTATCCCCCAACCCAAGATTTTAGCTTGTTCACATGTCTCCTAAAGGACATCAATTTCAAACTTGGGAGTTCTTTGTTCCCTTACCCACTAACCTGTCCAGCATCACTTGCACAAAGTGCATAATATCTCCCTAGGAGTGTCATATAATTGGTGCATTGTCCAGTCTCACTACAACTGCATATGAACATCACGGTGTTCTTCAATAGTACCATATGTGTGGTAAAATGATTGCAACATAAATAAACCCAAGTACAAAGACGATGTTGTGACGTACCAATTGTGACATCACAGTTTCCTATTGATCCATCGATTGTGGTCTTTGTGATGTCTTCGAAGAGAGCTGTTTTGCAAATAGAGCCCGCCTGTGTGCCGAAGAATCCCAGGGACCTGATTTAAAGCACAACCATATAGACCCATGAACAGCTTTAACACGCGGGGATTGAAACACTAGGGTCATTTTTTTCTACTGCAGCAATTTTCTCTGCGTCAATAACTGTGGGGGGGCACAGGGCCTACAAGGTTACTGGGCACCATCCATTGCAGTAGAGGTTGTTTGCCTCTGGGGTCTTGTGGTCTATCCTACTATGTCTCTGCAAACTGGGACCCATTACAACCCTTTCCACACTTGACTGTCAAGATATTGAGGGCAAGCAGGCACAGGCTTCTCAGGGAGGTTGTGTGGGGAGGAAGAGTTCTTAGCTAAACAGTCAACCAACTAACACAATAATTTCATTGCCAGCCCAGTGCTTATCCAAAAGCAAATTCTCTAATCATACAGCAGATCTTATTACTGCACAATCCAATCAGATTGATGAATGCAGGGTTGTAACCCTAGCCGTGATTTCAGTGAATGCTACACCCCCTCGTTTTGGTATTTCCTGCTGACCTCAGTGTTCTGTTGCAGAAGCATGAATGAGGCACAAGTGCAGATTGTCACTGTTAGTCCCACAGGTTCTGATTTTTCACTGTTAGTCCCACAGGTTCAAACCGCAACTTAGTTCAATAGTTCTTAGCTCAGCTTTAGTTTGGGCGGAAAGCCTCAAATCCTTGAACTCCATTTCCTCAGGGAGTGAATCAGTCTTTTGCTGCAGTAGCAAATGAAGCCTTGTGGTACCTATGTGATGGCATCACAATGAGGTGATGAGGCAGCCACAGCCTACACCTTCCATCCTTGTGGTAGCCTCTCTACAGCACCGGATCAATGAATGATTACAGCATGGTTGGTCCAGATGTCAGAGTATGGCTTCTTCAGCAGTTGCAGCCTTCGTTCTGCCATTCTGCAGTAATGTGTAGTTGCGGCATCCTAGGCCAATTTGGCTCCATTTAATGGCAGGAGGGGGAGGGAGGGAGAGAGAGAGAGAGAGAGAGAGGAGAGAGAGAGAGCAAGAGAGAGAGAGAGAAAAAAAAACCAACATGAGATTTTGTATGTGAACAAATTCTGGCGGTACCACCAATGGCCTTTATAGATTACCTCTGGCTCAGCCAGAGTAAGAATGGGAATGTGTTGAGAGTTAACAAAGTGAATTTTAATGCAAAGAAAAATCTGTGAATCCTGTGTAACTAGACTCGAGGAAAGTCTCCACATACATCTGTATCTTATTTCTTTGAACCACAGCTTTCAAGAAATCTAATTTGTGTGCATAAGAGCATATCTCACCACAGGGCCAGGCTGGGAACCCAAAGCAGCTCTGGCAATTTTTTTCAGACCAGCCCCAACAGAGTACATAGCGAGCAAGCCTGACCACTACAACGGGAATAAATGGAAACAAATGGCAAAACAGTGCATTCTACCACACACTTTTCAATGTATATTCAATAGTATTTGTTTTATAGCACAGTAAATGATGACCTTACAGAGCACCAGGATACAGCAATCTTTATTGAGGCTCTTCAAAGATTTCTCCACCATCAGCCTCTAACAGTGCCTCTCATCTCCCCAGAGCCCCTCTCTCTTGTATATTTCATTTGTTTTATAGTGCCTCTCTTAGCGCAGCGTCTGGGAGTACTTCACACCGTACACATACAGAGACAATGAATAATACTTGTGTAAATCAGTGCAGAAAAAATGTTGTATAAGACTAAAGGAACTACAAGGTGTAGGATTCAGATGTCATCCATACTGGTAGGCATGAGTGCTTGGTCTGGGGAGGCATAAATTCAGGATTCAGAAAGTAACACAGTGGTTAGTGTTGACTTTACTTATAATTTATTTATACCTAAACAAACCCTTTTTTTAAGCAAAATTAGAATATTCAAAGACTGGGAAGAAACAACCTGTACCATGCAGTTTGCATTCGACATTTTGATGGTAGTTCATAGTTTACGGTGCAAGATTATGATTGTAATTTATGAACTGCACAGTCACAAAAGGGTCTATGACAAAAGCAGTATCCCATTGAACTAAGCACATAAAATACTGTTCTGTAATCAGCATAATACACGTCCTTTGAAGCAGGCATATTAACCCTCTGTGTTACCTTAGGAGTCAAAACGATCTCTCCCAGCAGGCGCATTAATCGTAGGAGTTATCTTGACACTTTTATTGTAGCTTGAAAACTGTTGGATATGCAAGGAACTCTGCAGTTCTTTTAAAACCTCTGAACTGCTACAAAACCGCCCCAGTAACAAAAGGGACCCCTGCCCTTCCAGCTCCCCGGAAAACGCCCAATGCCAGGTACAGTCTGGCCTTGTCCCACTAGTGTTATAATCTCTCTATTTTTGTACAATTTGCTTTGCTGTATGTTTCTTGGTTCCACTTGGCATTTATCTAATATGTCATCAAGAATAGCATTGTTTTTTACTTCTGGAAGTGCTAGATTGTCGAACTGTTGTCCAATTTCTTGCATTTTCTTTTTGAAGTCTTTCCATATGCTCTTCAGCTTGTTCTGTTAGGAAACCTATTCATTCATTCAAATGATGTTTCGCATACACTTTTCTGCCAGCAATTAGCAATTATGTCTTTCGAATCCTCCGTTGATTGAAATAAGTTCAAACTTAAACCTCTTGGTATCGTGTTTTTGTCTATATATTCCTTTACAGATTTGGCTTTCTGCCACAGTTTAGATTTCTTAATCGTTAGTCTTTCCAAATTCATAAGCAAATATTTCCAACCCTTTGGTCAGTTTGTAGCATTTGTGTTCATTCCTTCCTGGGATAATGTATGTATCAAATCAGTTAGTGCTCTTAGGGCCAGATGTACGAAGCATTTTTCTAGCCGCAAAGGGGCCGATTCGCAGAGTCGGCCCGTTTGCGACTAGTAAAATACTTTTTGGGATGTACATAACCCAAACTGCGATTCGGTAACTTATTACCGAATCGCAGTTTAGGTTTTGCGATTCGGTATTAGGAAGGGGTGTGTCAAGGGCGTCCCTTCCTAATACCAAATCTAAATGGTGTGTATGATTGTTTTAACCAATCGCAGTTAGCACCAATTTCAAATTGGTGCTAACTTATTTGCAAAAGGGAAGGGGTCCCCATGGGACACCTTCCTCTTTGTGAATGCATGCAAAAACAGTTTTTCAGAGAAGGCAGTGGTCCCAGGGACCACTGCCTGCTCTGACAAAATGAAAAGAAAACCTTTCATTTTTGTTCTCAAAATGCATTCTGTTTTCCTTTAAGGAAAAGGGGCTGCATTTAAAAAAAAATACTGCTTTATTTAAAAGCAGTCACAGACATGGTGGTCTGCTGACACCAGCAGGCCACCATCCCTGTGAGTGCCATCATTCCCAATGGGGTCGCAAATTGCAACCTACCTCATGAATATTCATGAGGTAGGTCATTTGTGACCCCATTGTGAATCACAGACAGTGCCATTGACACTGTTGTACATCTGGTTTTGCGACTCAGAGTTTGCGAGTCGCAAAACCGGATCTTCATACATGTGGCCCTTAGTGTTTTTATCTGCGAACCCCAGTGCTGTCGAGCAAGTGATGCCAGTTTCTCAAATTACTGATGATGTAAATATTCTAGAGAGGTATGGCGGGTGCTTGTAGGCAGACAAGGATTGTTGCAAGGTTTTGAGCACCAGGTTATGGTGCTAAAGGGGATTGTGTTGGTGTTTCACAAAGTGCAAGAGACTAGACATTGTTAAAAGCATGGAAAATTGAGGAAATAGAACCAGCAGAACCACTGGTCCCAGCAGTCTTGCCATGAAAGGCAGGAGGGAATGGGATCCGCACGTATGTCGACTTGTGTGACTCAACAAGCACATTTGGGTTGCTAGACTTCTATTGTCGAATACAGTAAAAGAATTGGCACTGTTCAGTAATGCTGACGTTTTTAGTATCATGGATTTGAAGCTCACTTACCATCAAGTCATGTTTCACACCAGCTTTAGGCACCTTACTTCTTTAATAACTCCCCAGGTGCTTTCAAGTTTCTATGTATACTCTTTGATGTAGCGTCTGTAGCAGAGATGTTCTAAACATGGCGAAAGATGTCCTGAAAGATATTCTGAAGATCATTCTTTTCAAGAATGATATCTTAGTATATGCGGAGAACATTGGGGAACTGTCGCGTAGGCTCTCATTATTCTAATGAGACTACTGGATTTAGAGTGTCAGAATCACCCGCGGTGTGGGAGACTGAGTCTAACCCACTGCGGGTGACACCTGTCGCTCCAATCTGGGTTTTGCTCCGGCTAACTAGCAGTGCCTCATCTCTACCCAAGGGTAAGGGTAGGGATGACTGGGCAGCCGAGCACATGACATACTTAGTTTCTCAGGAAAGCCATGGTCACTCAGGTCTCATCCGTTTCTATTAGTTATCTTAGTCTCATATATAAATGACAAACAGAGGCAGTATATGTTTTAATAATGACTTTAATAAAACGACTGCATCTTAGCAAAGCATGAGCTGCAATAACCAGGACGACACAGCATGACAGTATTAAAATTGTGACGAGGAGAGTGAAGCATAAAAAATAACGCTATCATATTGTCACTGCGGTCAATAGACTAACTCCTACCTAGACTAGGATAGAGCACAGCATGTTAAGCTCTAATTCTGCCCTTCAGGTTCCCGTGGGAAGATATCATCCCCCATACCTGAGCAAAGGCCTGTGGTCTGCGTTAGCAACGGTAGCGAATCATTCAGCAATCAGTATACAGTCGTGGTTCTCTGGCTGGAATCTCCCTCTAACGTGTAAGGGACAAGGAAGTGTTTTTATAACAACACAGCTGATGTTCTGAAAAAATGTCCCTAAGTAAGGATGTGTATTTTGTACGAATTCTGGAGACTAAACTTTTACCACGTTCACCGGCAATGTACCGTGCTGTAGCCTTGGAAGAAGCACAGAGTGAGCAAGAATGTCTTTTTTGAGAACAAAGTGCTGGCCTAGGCGAAAACAGTTAGATAAACAGAAAAAAAAAAGAAGACCGTAGAAGTGGCTATTGTAACAATAATAAAATGAAGCCGAATAAAATATATCTAGGTTAAGGTGCACAGCGGCTTGGTCTAGTGTGTTAAAATAACGTGCATGGAGCTATAGCGTGTATCAGTATATTGATATCTATCAGGCGTTTTTATATTATCTCTATTTCTGAGATAAAATCTATTCTGCGGGGTCTCCGTACGTGGAGATTCTCCCCTCTCTTTTTTAGGAGTTTGTTGTTTTTTATCCCAGCGTTTCATATTACCCTCAGGAGCTTGCTTGGAAAAATCTTTGTTCGATTTGACCTGAAATTGTGGTTTAGTTGGTCTGGCCCCTAAACTATCTCGACCAATGCTAGAATAGTTCTCTGCGATAATCTTAGGCAGCTTGCGTTCCTGATCCTGGTGAGGAATGTCACGGAGCCGCATGCGAACTGCTAGTGTGACTGCTTCCCCTTTAAGATTACTCAAAACAATTGAGGATACTGTGGCAAAATTGCCCATTAGTTGCATCCCCAAGTCCAGGGCCGGGGCAGCCCCGCATTAATCTTGAATGTGTTTCAACACTTCCAGCAAATTGGCAAGTGTCGGTGTACCGTGTGTGGTTGTATAGAGCGCGGCAAATACCGTGTAGGGACCATCCCAAATGGCAAGCACATTGTTAGAATTCTATGTTTATCCTGAGGTCCCATATGGGGAAATACTGCTTCCAGCGCATTTATTTTTTTGTGCTAACCAAAACGGAGTTTCCTCTCGTTTGGCGGGTACTTTACCCATGTCGAATGTACACTTGCATGGTTTATACCTGGCGTGACTGCATGTGGTTGTGCTGGAGCAGCACGTGCTGGGTTTGTATTTCATGTTGCATCACAAACTGTACTAATTGTCTATATGTCGCTGTTAATTCAGTATAAAAGCGACAAACCTCAGCTACTGCTAAAGTCGCTACTGCAGGATGAGGTGTATCAGTGGCCAATAAAGGCCAGATAGGACCATCGTTACTTAGAGGACCTAACCTTACTGGTAATATTGTGTGGGGTAGGGCACCATCAAGCCAATTATTATGTTCTTGATAAGATAATGGTATTTCTAAATATGCATATGCCCTGTATTGTCCAGGTGTGTTTACATGTGTATAGTCAGTGCTTTAAATGGGCCGGTACTCACCGGTACTGAGTACCGGCACTTTTTTATTTTGAGAGGGAGAGTACCGGCATATCTGAAGAAAAACGTAATACTTTTAATTGGAGAGTACCGGCACTTCTCAGAAACAAGCAGGTACTCTATTACAGAGTACCTGCACTTCTATTTTTCCATTTAAAGCACTGTGTATAGTGATCAAATATATTTGTGTTCCCATCTACTGCTTGAAATGTGACCCAAGAAGAAAAATGTTCAGTTCTATAAGCTGGATGGGCGTCCATCACAAATGTGACTGGACCCCCCTGGGCCGTTAGGCCATTTGCTCTCTTAAATGTGCAGTCAGAAGTTGTCTCATATTGACTGCTATTGCTATCTGCTGTGAATTCGCCATACTAGATCGAAGAAATGTTCAGAGAAGGCACACCAATTAGGGTTTTTACTTTTAAAGTTCAAGCTTGAACAACCTCTAGCACCAGATAGGACAACCTACGTAGCTAAAGTGGAAATCCTCAGTACCACGGACGTCTCCATGAACAGTATTGATATAATGAGACAGAGATACTCCCGAGAACAATATGATTCTGTAAAATGTATTGGGCAGTTTGGAAATGTGATGGTTAGTAGAAGTCATTACATTAGCAAAGAAGGATAGCTTACATTAATTCAAGTATATTCACCAATCACAAATTTTCAGGGTAGATATCTTTATGTCAAAAACAAGGCTCCTGCCCACACTTTCGGGCATGCTTCACCATCGGGTTCTTCAAACTCTTGACATGATTTGTTAAGGTAGGCTCTATCACAACAGATGTGGGAGCAAGGGTTTTTCTGTGAAGAAATCTCCTTTTTGAGCCAGAGATGGTTTTAAAGGGTTTAAACAATCTAGAAAAGTCTACTTGATAAATTTATTCTAGGGTGCTTTGAGTGGATGAAAAGAAATAGCCACCTTGTAGCCTATCCAGCGATGGAGCTGGGTTATTATTATTGACCTTCTAACACCATCAACATTTTTCGGATGTCAGGTGTCTTGTTTATGTCCAGCAGCCTTCCTCAGGATAATCATGATAGTGTGTTAGATAATTAAAAGTGACAACAAACTCCAAAAATATAAGCAAAAGCAGTTGAAGGAAAATCAGGTTATTGTAAGAAGGGCAAGAAAAATAAAAAAATGTTTTTATTTTATTTAAGAACAGGTTACTGACAGGCTTTTACAGAGCCTTGAGAGAAACACACCTATTTCAAGAAGGATTTTGAGTTAGAGCTTAAGCAACCACTTTTAGGGCGAAAAACACCTAAACAAAACAAAAATGATCTGTCTTATTCCCACAGTAAATGGGATATCTAATTACTTAGAGATCTGGATGAAATGAGGTGGTTTTGATGTATTTGGATCCTGTCAATAAAAATATTTAAGCACCAAAGAAACGTGCTGCACTGGAAAATTGAAATGTTGACTGTGGGCCATTTTCTTGAACCTAGTTATGAATGTGTATTCAAATAAGATTGTAGCTAGAAGGCCAAGGAGCTGGAAATCAAAAAATTAGAAGAGTGAAGTAGGTGTGTCTTTTAGCACCTGACTTTCTATAATCCAGTGATCTATAAACTACTTTGGCAACAGCTAAAGAACACGTCCTACACATCAGGGAAAAGGGGAATCCCTGTCCTTTTATAAACAGATGATTCCACTCCATAGGCCAGGATTCGAGTTGCCTTAGAACAAATCCTTACAAGTATGGAAGAGTACTTTCAGATAAGGTGAATATCAAAGAAAGTAAATCAAACATTATGATCATGGAAAAAACTTTAAAGACAATGATTAACATTATGTTTCAGATTAACAAGAGCAAGCTGGAAAGAGTGCCAGTGTAACCAAAATTAGTTGTACTTACTGATGAAAAAGAATCTTGATCATCTTTCCTGGTGAAAACCCTGAGACAAGCTCAATCTGCTGCACAGCGTATCAGGAAGTTTGAAAGGAGTCTGGGTGATAAATCAATCCTCTTGGACAAACTATTGATACCAAGATAGGAGAGATGATTACCTACGGAGGAAAACTGTTGGCAACAGAAAAATCTGAAGAAAGAACCAGGAGATTTGACATAAAGATGTGGAAATAATTATTGTATGTAACCTAAGGTATTGAAGCATGGCACTGCAGGCAAGCTGTAAGAAGAGTTTATCTGAGCCATGAAAAGACATACATTATACCAGTGAGGCAACTCTGTATCCTCTTTGCAGGGCTTCTTGTCACTTAGTGTTGCACCATATTTGATGGAACCTTCAGTTAGGCTAGGACCAGTTCTCTCTGATGCCAGCCAAGGATCCAGGATAGAGAAGCATTTCTTGTGGATCAGAGACTCACACTAGCAGAGGCCAGCAAGGCTCAGGTAAATCCATTTGCAGGTCCAGTGTGGCTGATCAGCTGTGCAGTTGTAGGGAGACCTTCGGAGCTTGTTGTGTCCCTGCAACTTGGAACATGTGGTCAGCCAACTGAACCTTGGGGTGAGTCCGCCAGGGATTAAGGTTGCAGATCCAGACTTCCTTTTCAGAGGGCAGGGCAGGCTTCAAGCAGTAGTGCAGTCTTCTAACAGCAGGGGAGTCCCTCTTCTTTAGTGTCCACGTGTCCAGTAGTGTACTGAAGAGATGGTCTGAGGGTCTCAAGTTTATATCTGGTTCTTTTACTTCAGTGGGAGAAACTATTAGACTTCCTCTCACATCTGGTTCTGGAATTTTGTTCCTTCCCCTGCCCAGACTCTCAAGGGGGCTTGGATGACAATTGGGTGGTGTCCTTTTTGTGAGTGTGCTGGAGGCAGCAACTTTGGAATGTAATTGGGACAGGTAATGGCTCCTCCCCTCCCATCCTGACAGGATGGCCCATCTTGCCAGCACTGAGTCTCCCTTTGTCTCACCGTCTAGAAGGAATACACAAAGGCTAACTTCCATACTACACCCAGTCATGTGGCCTAGGAAACAGGCTCTGTAGACACCAAAGGGTTAGGGCAAGAAAATGACATCTTCCTAAAAGTGGCATTTCCAGAATTGTGTCCCACAGTCTAACTTTACCATTGTTGAGGTTTTTAAATTACAATTCATTTGACTGTAAACATGACATTCCTACCTGCTCTCAATCAAAAGTTATCACTTATTACATGTAATGAGGTACCAAATATTATCCAACAGGAGCAGGGATGTGGAATTCCTATCGCCCGACGCCCGGGACATCTTGTTTGGGGTCAAGGGCAACAAGTTTTTATGTTTACTTTGTCCTTGGGACAAGTAGGCCCAACCCTCTGCAGCACAAACCCTTTGGCTGCCTGTTTACAGAGAGTGGAACTCTCTGCAATTGAGGTAATGTGTTTCCAAAAGATAATGCTGTTTGAACTGTATTTATGGTTCATTATTTGAAAGCCTTCATTATTAGGGTGAGTGCTGTAAATAAATGTTTTAAGGTCACACTTCACTACTGACGTTGGTTCCAGTACAAAAAAAAAAGTGTATACGCATGTTGGAAAAGTTTAGGCTATGGGGCTAAGTATAATGCTCCCAGAATGCTCTCTGATTAGATGCAATGAATGAAGTGTCATTTATTAAAATGTGTTGATGCATGCTAGTATTTCCCAAAAATATTTCTAATGGAAAATCAGTGTAACCATTTTCAACATGATTATGGGAAGCATGAAAATAAACAAATACTGACAAAGCCAACTGATCTGACATATTTTTATAAGTCTTTTAGTTTCATCAATGCGTGTCTTGTTTTGACATGGCTTTTGTAACACTTTATTGTTGTGGGAGCTACCAGGCCCTCAACATTGTAACAAACACTGGCAAAAAAAAAAAAAAAAAGATTTTTTAACTCTAAAAGCACACGTTGCCACCAGTGGCATAACAAAGGCCCCGCAGCCGCCCTCCAGGGGGCCCCTTCAGCACAGCACCTGCCCTGAGTCTGGAGAGGGGGCACCTCCATGTACTTTGCAAAGGGGCACCCTCCAGTTTTGTTACGTCACTGATTGCCACTGTAGTTCCTGACGCTGAACAAAACTACTTTGTGTGCAAATATGCTCCTTGTGGAAGAGCAGAATGCGATCACTCACAGTAAAGCCAGCCGAAAGAGAGAGAAATAGAAGTTTAATAAAAACAAAATGTCTCTGTTAACACCAGACCTAATTAGGGACCAAGACCCACATGTAGGTAGCTTTTTGCATGTTGCAAACAGCGACTTTCGCTGTTTGCGACGTGCAAAAAGCACATAGCGATGCACAAACCCAGTTTTGCGATTTGATAACCTGGTTACCGAATCGCAAAACGGGTTTGCGACTCGCAATTAGGAAGGGGTGTTCCCTTCCTAATTGCGACTCGCAGTGCAATGTAGGATTGTTTTGTGACCGCGGGCGCAAACCAATCACAGTTTGCACCCATTTCAAATGGGTGCTAACACGTTCGCAAAAGGGATGGGGACCCCTTCCCCATTGTGAATGTCACTGTAAACATTTTTTCAGAGCAGGCAGTGGTCCTGCGGACCACTGCCTGCTCTGAAAAAATGAAACGAAAACGTTTCATTTTTCGTTTTTGTAATGCATCTTGTTTTCCTTTAAGGAAAACGGGCTGCATTACAAAAAAAAAAAAGCTTTATTGAAAAGCAGTCACAGACATGGTGGTCTGCTGTCTCCAGCAGGCCACCATCCCTGTGAGGGCCGCCATTCGCAAGGGGGTCGCAAATTGTGACCCACCTCATGATTATTCATGAGGTGGGCATTTGTGAAGCCCTTGCGAATCACAGATGGTCTCAGGGACACCATCCTACATTCGGATTTGCGGGTCGCAAATCTGAACCTACCTACATGTGGCCCCAAATTCTTAAAGAAAGTCACAAAAGTGCACCCATAGTATATGTCGTACCCCTATAAAATATTTGTGAATTGTATTTTAGCATGGGTAAATAAGCATGTGTAGATTTGCTCATGTGAAAATCTATTGAGCATTTGCAAGTTCATTTTCCCTCCAGCCACTTTCTTCCCAACCCTGGAAGAAGTTCTAATTCTGCCATTGTCAGGAGTAAATGTCCAACCTTTCTTAATAGGGGAAAATATTAGAGAGAAGCTGGTGAAAATCTTTAAAGCATGCAGGTTAGTAGGTTTGCAGTCTCGAAGGCATTCCAGCCCTGGAACTATTGCTTACTGCTTCCTCCAGCCCCAGTATGCAGATCTGCAGAAAGGTGGCAAAATAAGGAAATTGCTACAGTAGGGATTGAAACTGCAAGTATTCAAGCCCTACTATGGTAGTAGCCCTGGCATAATCAGAGAGTCTATTATCAGAGCTCTTACATAATGAGATTGCTGCCATAGTTTGTCGCCACACTACATGGCACCAAAGGGACAAGTAGATCTTTTTACAGGACAAGTAGATTTGAGAAGCAACCTGTCCCCTGGACAAGTAGATATTTTAATAAATTCCACACCCCTGAGGAGAGATAATCCTCACAGTTGTGAAAAACAAATTACTGAGTTTTTCACTACTAGGACATATAGAACTTAAACATACATGTTACATTTTAAATACACTGCACTCTGTCCTCTGGGATGTTTAGGGCCTGCCTTAAGGGTGACTTATATATGTTAAAAAGGATAGTCTAAGCCTGGAAAAAGATTTATCTTGCCACATCAAAATTACAGTTTAAAACTGCCCTACGGCTGCAATGACAGCCCAGAGGCAATGTTTTAAAGGGCTACTTAAGTGGGTGGCACAATAAGTATTGCAGAACAACCAAATCCATTTAATTTGCAGGTCCTGGATACATGTAATAGAAACTTACTAGAGGCTTACAATCAATTAAATGGGCCAGACAATTTTGTCATTTTTAAAGGAGACAGCACAAGCACATTAGTACTGGTTACTAGTTGTAAGATGCACAGAGTCCGAAAAGCCAACAAAAATGGGTTCAGGAGGGGGATATGTTTGGGGGTGGTCCTGCAGAGAGGGCCAAGTCCAACACTCCCCTTAGAGATTCCATGACCATATATTGTGCTTGCAATCACCAGAAGAAAGAAAAACCTATCTGTCAAAAAAAACACAGGTGTCAGTAGACGAGATATGTACTTGCTCAATGGGAGTCACAGAAGCAATTGTACATTAATTTGCAATTTGACCAAAATATGACAAGCATAAAAATAGTCTGATAAAGCAAAAGATGATTGACACTGTAATCCAGAGGACAGAAGAAATTATGATGTTCCTCTTGGGGAACAAAATTCAAAAATCACGGGAAGAGAGGCCGTCTACCTCAAAGGAGGAGGGACAGTACAAAAGAAGGGATGTTTAGGGCTCATAAAACATGCAGAGCAGAGTGACATGACGGATCCGTAGGATAGGACACAGTGATAACAAGCAAAACAATGTTCTTATGAGGTTTCCATTAGTGCCCTACTCTGGTCTTGTATCTCAAATTACTCCATGGGAGAGGGGTCTATTTTGAGTATCTCCTATAGACCCAGATTTAAGAAGGTGTAGTGCCTCCTTGCGTCACATAAGCGTCATTTTTTGTGATGGTAATGTGGTTCACTGAGGCCAAATTTGCTGTGCCAGATTTATAAGGTAGTGAAATGCATGCATTGAGCCACTTTGTAACCCCTTGCCTCACAGTATGCCTGCCCCAGGCATAATGTATGCTAAGGAGAGCGTTCCCCCGTTAGGGGACCACAAAAATGGGACAGTTGAATCTCTGAGATTCCACTGCACCATTTTTAGCGGCTATTTTTAATGCCTTCACAGAGCAGGCGGTAAAAGGTGGAACACCATTATTCTTAATGGGCCCCTATGTACTTTGCAGGATTAGCGTCAACATTTTTGGCTCTAATCTTGCAATGTACTACAATAGTGTCAAAAATTAAGACGCTATTGTCCATAAACTGTGCCATGGTGCGCCGTGTGTTAAATACAGCACACACATGGTGGCGTTAGGGGGCGATGAGGGGTGCAAGAAAAGTGGCATTGCATATAATTCAGTGACACTTTTCTTAAATTTGGGCAATAGTCTCATATTTTTTGTGCTTAACAGAGGTGTTCATAAAATGTGTGATTGTTTTTAAAATTAAGTTAATAATATATGAGGTATTTTAGTGTGAATGATAGGAAATAACACTGTCCAGAAGTGTTTGAATTAGAGTTGAATTGCCATATCACATCAACAGTTACTCCCCATGTTAGAAAGGGGGTCTCTGGTTGGCAGTTAGTTTAGATTCTGTCCAAGCAGAGACCCTCACTCTAGTCAGGGCACTGGAGATACACACTTAAAATAACCCCTGCTCACCCCTCAGTAGCTTGGCACAAGCAGGCAGGCTTATCTCAAAGGCAATGTGTAAAGTATTTGTACCAACACACGCAGTAATACAGTGAAAACACTACAAAATGGATACCACACCAATTTAGATATCCAATATTTATCTAAAGCAAACAAGACCAAAACAACAAAAATCCAACATACACAAGTAAAGTTATGAAGTTTTAAATTAAAAAGAGCCTCACTTAATAGGAAACAATGGATGTGTTGATGTTATAAAAAGTACCTGATTTGTGTCAATAATAAAGCCGAACAGGCGAGCGTACTTTGAAAAAGTCAGCGATGTGTCGATTCCTTACTCGCAAGAGAGGCTGTGCATCGTTTTTTCTCCGGTCGGGGAGGCAATGTATAATTTTTCTCTCCTGCAAGAGAGTGATGCGTCGATTTCCAGGTGGACACCTCAGATCCAGGCAGCTTCACGTTGATTTTGATGCCCAGCAACTATGCATGGGAAATCCGTCAGCAAGGTAATGAGGAACCATGCTGCGTGGGGAGTTGCATCAATTTTAGCAGTCGCAAGATGGTGTTGCCTCATTTCTCCAGCCGCGATGCAGTTGATACGTTGATTTCTCAGCCGCGATGCAGGTAGTGATTCGATTTCTCGGCCACAATGCAGGTGCTGTGTCGTTTTCCAGCTGCACTGCAGGTAGTGCTCGGGTTTCTCCTCGAATGGCTCCTGTGCATGGATTTCGATCGAGCTTCTGCCAGCTTCACCTTTCAAGGGCCCTGGGACTGGAGTGGGCACCACTTTGCAGGGTGGGAGTCTTATCAGAGAGTCCAGGTGCTGGTAGAGGAAGTCTTGGATGGCCCTGAGACTTCAAAACAGGAGGCAAGCTCAGTTCAATCCCTTGGAAAAAATTCACAAGCAGGAATATACCACAAAGTTCAATCTTTGTCCTCTTTCAGGCAGAAGCAGCAACTGCAGGCCAACCCAGCAAAGCACAGTCACAGGCATAGGGGCTCCAGCTCTTCAGCTCTTCTCCTTGGCAGAGGTTCCTTTTGACTCCAGAAGTAATCTAAAAATATGGGGTTTTGGGTCCACTACTTGGATCCTTTCTGCCTTTGAAGTTGTCAAACCTCAAAGGAAAGTCTCTGTTGATGACAAGATTCTACCTTGCCCAGGCATGGCCCTAGACACACATTAGGGGGTTGGAGACTGCATTGTGCAAGGGAAGGGCAGACACAGCCCATTCAGGTGTAAGTGTCCGCTCCTCCCTTCAGTCTAGCCCAGATGACCCAGGATATGCAGGGTGCACCCCAGCTCCCTTTGTGTCACTGCCCAGTGGAGATTCACAAACAGCCCAACTGTCAGTCTGACCCAGACAGGGAATACACAAGCAGGCAGAGTCACAGAATGGTCTAAGCAAGAAAATGACCACAATGACCACTGGCATTTTCAAACTGACAATCTAAAAAACAACTTTACCAAAAAAAAAAAGTTGTATTTTTAAATTGTGGATTCAGACACATCAAGCTCCAGATCTCTACCTGTTCTCAAAGGGAAACAGCACTTAAAAGTTATTTAAAGGCAGCCCATTTTAACTTATAAGACAGATAGGCCTTGCAACAGTGAGAATAGAATTTGGCAGTATTTCACTGATAGGACATGTAAAAACACACCAGCCCATGTCCTACCTTACATACACTGCACCCTGCCTGTGGAGCTACATAGGGCCTACTTAGTGGTGTTGTACTTGTATAAAAAGGTAAGGTTTGGGCCTGGCAGGTGGGTACACCTGCAAGGTTGAATTAGCAATTTAAAACTGCATAGACACTGCAGTGGTAGGTCAGAGCTAAGTTTAGAGGGCTACTCAGGTGAGTGGCACAATCAGTGCTGCAGGCCCAATAGTAGCATTTGATTTACAGGACCTAGGCACTTCTAGTGCACTTTACTGGGGACTTACTAGTAAACCAAATATGCCAATCATGGAAAAGCCAATTACACATACAATTTACACAGAGAGCACTTGCACTTTAGCCCTGATCAGCAGTGGTAAAGTGCCCAGGGTCCCAAAACCAGCAAAAACAAAGCCCAGTACACAGTCAAAACATGGGAAGCAGAGGCAAAAAAAGATAGGGGAGATCACACCAAGGATGCCAGGTCTAACAACCCATTATACATTTCTCTAGTCTAATGTGACTCGCTAACCATTTTTGTTCCATTTTTCTTCCCCGTTCCCTCCACAAAATCTTAGTCACACCCTTTGTGCATCTGCCCCATGTCCTTCATGCTATGCCCTTTTATCAACTCATTGCACTCTCAACCCATCAACCCCCCGTGGCACCATAAGTTGATCAAGCCTAAGCCTCTGCTTTCCCTCTTGACCTGATGAACACAGATACACACATGCCAGCTTGAATCTCTTCCTGACAGAGAAAAACAAAAGACATCTCCAAATTACAGTTGTTATGCCAGCAGACTATCGATCCAAGGGTTGACAATATTATGGTCTACTAATTGCTGTCTTAGACACCAGCAGATCATGCTAGTTGGCATCTCATCCCGCCATGCAATAGCACCATCATATCTGCCCACAAGCCACCATGGCATTAATAAGTGTCAGAATTTCACCCATGTAGAAGAATTTACTACGCCCAAATAACTGCCATCCATCCTAACTAGATGAATCCTCCTTGGAATAAAAAGACCGTAAATGCATTCTCATCAAAGGAAGATCCATATAAAACAAAAAAGTTACTATTTAAGTGTCCCAATCAAGCATGTGGAGCTGTAGTGGTTATTTGTGAGAAATTTGGTTATTAATTGAGGAGGTGTGAGCCCTTCTCATGCAACAGCCACAATCCTTGTCAGAGTGAACAACAAAAGTCACTACATTACCCTTTGTTTATACCTCTAATTGCTTGGCCTAAGGGAGGTCAGGCTTAACTTAGAGACAAAGTGTAAAGTATGTATGCAGCACACAAACAGTAATAAAGTGAAAAAAACAACTCGAAAAAATACCACAACAATTTTGATAAATAGGGTATTCAGTAGAACTGGAGAGATGCGATTTTAAAAATGTAGATAAAAATAGCACTAAAAAGTGGCAAATGAAGGTATCTGGTTGCGCTGGAATGTGACAAACTCACAAGTGCAGAATGATCGTGTTGGAACGAAGGCTGGGCCACATTTGGCCCCATGAGGACTGAATCTTATGCTCTTGGTGTGTGGTCTGTGTGGCATTGCTTTATGAGGCTAAGAGTTGACCAGCATTGATTTGAGGAGCTGCAAGGGCTGCGATGCAAGGTCCTGCGTCAGGTCAGTGCAGCAGGTCAGCCGGGCATTTGCAGGGAGCCCCCTGTAGCTTTTTGTATCTTAGTATTTCAGAAAATGAGGTCAGTCAGCTGACTCTATGAGTCACTCAGCCTGGGACGAAGGAAGCCGATCCAATCCACCTTCTCAGCAAGCCAGGCAGGCCTCAAGCAGCATGGCAGCACAGTGTCCTTATTCAGTAGTATCAACAGGCCCAGGATTGTACTGAAGAGTGTGTCTGAGGGTCCCATTTTTAGTAGCTGGTATCCACTTTAAAATGGGGGAAGCTTCTGGAATTTTCCCCCTACCTAGGTGTCTGTAATTTCTGCCCTCATTCCCTGGTCCTAGCCTATCTGGGGGCACAATAGGCTAATGTAAAGTCCTTAGAGTGTGAGCTGAGCCAGTGCGTTTGAAGTGCAAGAGTGGTAGGTGACAGCTCTACCCCACCCCCCACCAGAGATGGCCCATCCTGCCAATACCCAGACCCTCTATTGCGATGCTGTCTGGGAGGAATACACAAAGGCCAACTGCCAACTACACCTAGTCATGTGACCCGAGAAACAGGCTGTAGTCACCAAATGATCAGGACAAGAAAATGGCAACTTTTTGAAAGTATATCAAGCGATAGTGATTCACCTAGGTATGATAAAAAGAATTCTGATTGTTAACCAGAGAAGCTAGTCTGAGAAAATACACATTTTTCAGACCCCACTGGCTCTGCTATATTTAGAGAACACAGAAAACACAACATACACCACTTAGAAGACTTTTTTTTAATATATATCCATTAAAACACAAAAGTCCTGTCTTCAAAACTGGATATACCATAATCACCACAATTTAAAACGACAAAGTGCCGTGTGCCCCTAGTGTCAAAGCAACAGCATCAAAAATATCCAAGTAATCATCATAAAGCATAACGCTTTTGTTTTGGAAGCAGACATCTTCAAAAAATATTTTGATAAGTCTCATAGAAAAGTAAAAACAACAGTAAGTTTGTCTCTTGCAGTAAACAGTGGACTTTGTTTCAACCGTGATAAGGGTATAGGTGCCTCACAAGGGCTCTATAGATGAAGAGATATCCTAAATAAGAAAGGAAAGAGAAATTGTAAAGGGGTAACACAGTGGTGCAGTGCTGTGTTAACCATTGTATCAACCAAGAAATACAAGGAGTACCTGAATGCAAAGGAAATCAAGGTGACATGCAAGTGGTGTGCTTGCTTACCAAGGGAAGAATAATAAAATAAGAATACATTACTCTTTGCTTTTTACTGAAAGAGAGGAAGCATATTTAGGACAGAGCAGTGAGAAAACAATGGTACTGATAAAGGGAGCTAAACATTATACGATTGACTGAAAGTAAGTATAGAAAGATATAGCAGATGAGTGTGTGTTGGTGTTGCCCAGGCAAATAAGACAAAAACCCATGGACCACTGTGAGATGGAGAGCTATAATGCTTTTTCTGTAGCATTTTCATCCTTCACAGGAATCAATGCTCATCGAGGCGGATGGATCTTTTGACCTTGAAACAGGGTGTGGTAGAGCCACTAACACATTTCATTATAAACCCAATTAAGTTACACACCATGGCCAGTGTGGCCACGGAAGGAAAACTCCATTCAAAATAAAGGTAAGGGGTTTATTACAAACTCAAGTTCAAAGTCATGTAGGCAGTTCACAAGACCAAATTGTAAAGATAGATAATCAAGAAGGGTCGCCCAAAGCACTGAAGTAAATGTAGGCAAATTAACATCAATAGAACTAAGCATTCAAGAAGAACATCACATGTCATCAGCAAAGAGAACTGTGACATAGAAACTAAGCTTTGCTCAGGACTAGCAATCATCAGTCAAATCAGCTTAGCACAGACATAAATTTAGCTAGGCACAAGAAAAACTTTACTGTTTACCAAATCAGGGAACTACATGTATGGGGCGTAACATATGTAAGCAAAAGACAAAAAGCACAAAAAGGACAAAAATAATTTGGAAAAAGGAAACCTCTGGCACAAGGAAACTAACTAAGGTGGGCAACAAATAGTTAAAAAAGAAAAGCGTCAGCACATCAGAAGCTCGATGATGAGATTTGTGAAAGGGATTAGGAAATCTCTAAATGTCTCAAAAGGGCATCTCAATATGGCAATGCCCAAAGAGGAAGATACCTCTCCAAGGGGCTCAGGATATGTGATTCTTCAACAGCAAAAGTCTGGTCTTCAAACATCAGGGGAATCTGAAGATGTGCTCAAAGTCCAACTAACCAATGCTAAATGAATATTCATAAAACAATCTGATTCACTCGAAAAAGCAGTCCACATTACATTGAAGGGCCAACATCCACTAAATATTAATCACACAACTCCACGTTGTAACATCAAATTCCAAGCCGAGGTCTGTTCATGGGAACATCTTTTATCTGTATAAATTTGAAACAATTGTATTCAATGGTAGGCCATGTTCCACTGTGTTCAATTCTCAAGGACGATAGGATACATTCTCTCTAAACTATAATCAACAGTGTTCTCAAGATGGTTCCCACAAATCCTTTTCCAAAGTTTCCAAACCATTTACCAATGGCTGAAATTCCACTACCAATAGCTTTCCATGCACCTGTTGCTGTCAGTCCTGTCAAATCCTTTTTGAGGCCAGTCATGTCTGCAATGTACTTTCTTATCTCTGAACTATTGTCAGGTGTTAATGTGAGTATTGTTGCAAATGTAACATTTTGCAAACTCCACTTTCTTTTGCAAGTAGAGTGTCTAAAGTAGGACAATGTTGGAAAACCATTGATGCTATTATGTGTCCATTAACAATATGGCACCTGCAGTGTCTGTAGATAACCTATCTACTATTGTTGACAGCTTTCTCAAACTTAATATCATTGAAGATGACACCTACTGATGACAATATGGCACAAATAATGTCTCCCACAATCTCTGAAGCACTATCTCCTCTTTTGACTCTGGAATTAGATTTTTCATCCCAGACTGGATCATGAAAATGGTCCACATGATATATCTTTGGAAAAACTACCATACCAGGCTTTCATCAGCTTGTCATAGGTGGTTTTCCCACATACGAGGTAAACACCCGTATGGTGAGATCTTGTCTATTCGACATGAAAGTCCAAACACTCTGAAGCAAAAATACACGTCTATGTTCACTATCTTCTACAAAATGGGTGTCAGTCTTTCATTTGGGTCTATATTTCATAATTTCCTTACATGTTGCCAAACTAAAGCCCAGAATCCTTGACTTCCAGCCACTGAGTGTGTTGCATCTTTTCCCCATGTCTGTAAAACTACTTCTTTTTCTATTTTGAATTTCATTGCTATTCGTCTCTCTTTAACTTGTTCAAAGAACTCCTTTTCTACTAGGCTAAGTATGCAGATCAAATTATTATTATGGGCATAAATTGTTCTAAGTGTCAACGTAGGTTCAAAGAAACCTTCTACTCTGTCAGTGATCTTCACTTTGTCAGTGCTGCCCATGTGTTTAAAATTGAAAACTCCAACTCATAATTGGAATAAAAGTATTGATAATACTCCTGCTGATATAACAATGTTAATAACAGACTACAAGAAATACCACAGATTAGGGGTAATTCCTTCCCTTACTGAAGGCAACTGTGTGCACAAGTAACAGTCACTAACTTGCATGGTATCTATGTATTCATACAAAAGCTTATAAAACACATTGGCTGATAAATCATTTCTAGAATTATCAGTGTGTAAATATTTTTTATCTTTGTACAAGGGATCTTGATTTGCAATTGTTTTTACCAAATTTGGGTCACCTGTGAATGTAGCATTCTCTGAATCACTCTCTACTGGCAAACTCAATCCAACAAACATGAATATAATCATAATCACAGCCACTATTAAACCTATGCATACTTATTAACATTTGCTACACCTATTGTGATTCGACTCCATGGCTTCACCAAACTCAGACCAAAAATCAGAATTCAAAAATAAAAAATAGAAAATCAGAATGCAAAAATGCAAAGTGGCTCTAATTGTGTCATTGTCTGTTTTCAGTCCTTTTTAGTTGTGATCAAAGCAATGATAAAAAATAGTATTTTCAAAAATGTAAATTATTCACAAAGTTCCTTGATCTTCTAGAAAGTTCACTAAGTGTTTTCTCCATTTACAAAAATTCAAAAGCTTCTACTAAAAGTTCAAATGTCTCTAATGAAGGCACAGCTTGTAATCGCTGTCAATCACATCCAAAATGTAATGTATCTCTCTTCATCAAGCGGCAATGAGATTTCAGAAGGTACTCCACTACAATTTCAATCTCAAGAATGTGGGACTGAATTCAAATTGTTAGCACAAAAGGTGACAAACTCGTGCTCCCAGTCATTGGAAGCAAAATATGTCCATTCAGGTGCTGAGTATCTTCGACTTGGCACTCTTTTTCTCTTTGACCTTCTGTTTACTCAACTTTCAGCATCACTGTCACTTTTACTCGACTCTTCAATCTCCTCTGCAGTTGACAGAGGTGCTTGAACAGCTGTTGTTGAAAGCTTCATAGGCAAATTGTCTCTGGGTACAACTCTTTTATCTAGCACGACTATTCCTTCACCAGCATCAGAGCTTTCATGAGTCAACTGATTCTGTCTCAACCCTTCTGTACCCTTCACTATTGTTGACAAGCTCAGAACTCCACCAGACTGACTCGATGCTGCTGCAGCACTTGTCCAGTTCCAACAGCTTGGCTAACATGTATCTTCTCACTCACTGTAACCAACCCTTCTGGAACAGGTGCTGTATCATCAAGGGGAACTGGAACTTTGTGAGTAAGGCTCACATGTACTCAATTCAGGAGATCAGCACACTTTGTCACTGTAGTGGTTACAAGAACCACCTGGAGCGGGCCTTTCCAATGCGGTTCCAGGACCGTTTTCCTTGTATGCTTCTTTATCATTACCTAGTCACCAGGATATAGGTCATGACAACGCTCTTGCTGCAGCTGTGCTGTGGCTGATCCAACCTAATGAGACAAAGAACTAACCAAGTCAGCCAGTGCTTGGAAATAATCCAGTCCCAAGTCATCTGTAATGTTCACAAGCACTTTTGCAGGCACTGCTGGCAATTTCATGGCTCTTCCTATAATTATTTGATGAAGGGATAACCATGTCTTTCTGTCAGGAGTACTGTGCACACCTATTAAAACAAGAAGCAATGCGTCTAGCCATTGCAGAGTGGTGGCTGCACATACTTTTGCCAGTCTGGACTTCAGGGTTCCATTAATCTGTTTTACAAGTCCTGAAGCCTCAGGTCTGTAGCTGCAATGCAGTCTTTGCTCAACATGTAATGCTGCACACAAGTTTGAGGATTTCCCTGTTGAAATGAGTTCCCCATTCTGATTCCAATGAAGTCTGAAAGCCAAAGTGAGGAATCAACACTCTAAGCAACAGCTTTTCTCCTGTGAGACTACAATTTCTCCTGGTCGGGTAAACCTTGATCCAATGTGACAAAATTAAAAAAAACAACTAGGATGTATCTCAGTCCACTGCACATAGGTAACCCGCTGAAGTTGCATTCTGTTGAACAGTCCTTCAGATCTACCTATATGACTTAGTGTAACAATTGCGTGTTTCCCTAAATTCCTCTGCTGGCATATGACACATCTGTGGCACACATCTTCTACAATCAGTCTGAATCAGGGGTTAAACCATGTTTGTCTGAATGTTCTAATCATTGCATCCCTTCCTAAATGTGCCTGTCCATGATAATCTCTAGCCATAGGGAACAATAAGCTATTTCGCAAAACTGTTATTTCATCACTTGAAACCAAAAACACCATGCTCATTTCTTTTAACACATTCTGCTCTAACCCACCTTTGCTGTTGTTCCTGTGTCACTTCTTCCTGCAATCTTTTAGCTTCTTCCCAAGTATCAATTGCATTAAAAAAAGAAAATTTGACTTGCCTCATCACTGTTTTCCTTGCTCCACTCCCCATTAAAGGAGACAAAGCTCAAGGCACAATATCGGCCAACTTTGTCAGCATAAATATTGCCTTAAGTCATATAGTCAGTAGATTTTCTGGGGGATGAAAAGACTCCTCAAAGCCAGGAGGCTTCTATCACACCTGTGACTGTGCAAATTGCATGACCTGGTCTCAGGGTACCATCTTTATCTCTTATTTTTTTTTTTTAAACACATTTTTATTACTTTCATCATATAATATACAATATCATTTATGCTGTACTTTGTGTCGTATTTTGCATATTATGTATAATCCTTGTCTCTGTACCATATTTTCGTACATTACAATTCAAACATCCAATCTTATGCCAAGGCTCTATTATAATGTTTGTTCTAGTCCAATACATAGTTATATATCATGATCATGGTATATTTAACTATAACCAGTGATAATGTGTTCTTTTAATAACTCATAACAAATAATAATTAACAATTCCCTCCTCCCCTCCCCCTTTACACCCGACATCATATTCTCATATAATAATCACAGCAATGGTGTGTCTTATTTCAACCGTTTGCTGCTTAGCACATGACCACATCCTAGTTCTAGTGTGGAAGAGATCTCGCAGTGTATTTGTGATCCACGGATAATACTCCTGTATCCAATCTCTATTATCTACAGTTTTCAGTGGCTATAGTTGGGCTTTGATAATCACAGTAGCCTATTATGAGTAATTTTGATGTCTTCAGTCAGTCTCCCTCTCTGTGTCGCATGCTGTTTTAAAAGTATCTAACAACTCATCCCAATCTAATGCCATAGGGTGTCTTCTCAGTTCCCTACTCTCCTCCCTTCTGAGGGCGGTACTCTTGGTTTTGCCCCACTCCATCACCTCTGCACTACACTGCACCACCGAGGGAGCTATTGCAGCCTTCCAGCGCCTATTCAATAGGCGTTTTGCCAATAGTAAGACCAAGTCTGCAAACCGCGATGACACCTTCCCTTTTTTGTGTGGGGAAACAACCCAAGCAGGCACGCCTCCGCCGACCTCCAGACACAGCTTCCTGTCACCCTCTCCAAGATGGTACCCATATAGTGCCAGCATTGAGTGATACTAGGGCAACTCCAAAGCATGTGTAACAGCTCTGCATCTTCCGCCCCACATCTTGGACATGCCGGAAGGAGCGTTGGGAATAGTATGTGTAGCCTATGTGGTGTAAGATGCTTTCTATGTAGTATGGTATATTGTATAAACTTAAACTTCGTATTTCAGGATACCTGTCTAGGGTACTCCAGAATGTAAGACCACTCCTTGTCCGAGAGTTCTTTGTCCACGTCTACTCCCTATTTAGCTCTTAGAGCCCTTAGGGGCTTTTGTAAATGTACTCTAAGCCCTCAATAAAGCCATTTGATTAGGTGTTTCCCGTGTCCTATGGCGTACAAAGTATGAATGAAATTGTGCGTAGGGGGCTCTATACCGTCTGGAGCCCAGTGGTTCTTTACATAGTGTACTATGTTTGCGTATAATAAAAATAGTGAGGTAGGCAGGTTGTGTTCATAGATGAAATCCATATGTGTGAGTAAGTGACGGTCCTTGAATAGCATCCCAGTTGTATCCACTCCCTCATGTGTCCACCTCTGTATCCTACTTTGAGTCAGTATTCCAACATTCACGGGTAGTCCAAGCAAAGGAACATTGGGGGCATAGGGAATCGCGCCAGCTGTGTATCTGAGAGCAAGCTTCCAGTACTGTAGGGCCACTCGCAACAAAAGTGGCATCTTCTTTGGGAGACGGGATCCGGGACAGATCAGGGAGTGCAGACAACCCCTATCTAACATTCATTGGGTAAATTCTATATCATGCAAATTTTGGCCAGCCAACCAGTATGCAAGCCATTGAAGCTGGCCCGTGACACAGTAGGCTTTAAAGTCAGGCACACCCATGCCTCCTTGGTCTGTCGGCATTTGTAATTTTACTAAGCTAATCCGGCGTCTTCCCCTCCCCCAAATGAGTTCTAGCAACAAAGAATGGAGTGCTTTAAAGTAAGTATCAGGTACCCTCACCGGTAGATTCATAAAATAGTACAAGATACAGGGCAACATCACCATCTTAGCCAGCACCAGCCGGCCCGCAATGGACAGTGGTAACGTTATCCAGAACTGGATCTGTGGTTTAAGTGAAGCCATCATTCTCCACAAGTTGCCCTCTATCAGGACCAGTGGGGTTCGATATATTTGGATTCCTAGGTATCGGAAAGTGTCCACGGCCACCAGCAGTTGTCTATTACCAAAGGCAATTGTGCTACCTATATTTAGTTTACAAAAGAAGAATGCTATGGATTTATTATCGTTTATGTTTAGTCCTGACAATGGTGCGGAATCAGCATATAGCAGACGGACCCAGTGTATGTAGTCTGAGGAAGCCCAAATCGTTCCAGTACTTTGAACATATAGGGGGCGGATTCACCGTGGATAAAAACACGGCGGAAACATTTACTGCAATGGGAAAACGCTCACCTCAACACATCCCACGAGGAACGAGGACTCCATGGAGCCGGAACTCCAAATACTCCCTGCGCTTGTCTACCTGCTCCTCTTTGACCACCATCTAGGTAGGCGCCGAAGACAATGGTGAGTACTGCACCTACGACATGGGGGAGATAAAAGTTAAGGGGACACCCACGAAACACCCCCACCCTCGCATATTACAACATACACACCAATGCATCCACAAAAATCACAGTAACAACCCACAATCCCCCGGAAGAATGCAAAGACAAAGCGAAATCCGTTCAAACATTGTAATGTATCAATATACATGTTTTGCAAAAATATACAGATATATATGAAAATCAGGCAGAAATATATACATTACGAGAAATAGTGCAGATATGTACATGTCAATGTCCGTGCACCACTAGTCCGAAAATGCATGGGCGAGGCCCACAAAAGATACCTGACCACAATCGGAGAGAACACTGCCGGGGCATCAGATAGAAATACTACAGGCACCTCAGGGGGAAAGGAAGGAGGGGCACCTCAGCCGGATGACTGCAAAACCAGATCCACGACGGGGCTCCATGGCCACTGTGCCATCCTGGGGAGTGCAAAGCCACAGTCTCTCAAGTCTATACAGTGGGTGGGTTGCCCACTGTGCCATCCTGGGGAGTGCAAAGCCACAGTCTCTCAAGTCTATACAGTGGGTGGTTTGCCCACTGTGCCATCCTGGGGAGTGCAAAGCCACAGTCTCTCACGTCTATACAGTGGGTGGTTTGCCCACTGTGCCATCCTGGGGAGTGCAAAGCCACAGTCTCTCATGTCTATACAGTGGGTGGTGTGCCCACTGTGCCATCCTGGGGAGTGCAAAGCCACAGTCTCTCAAGTCTAACAAGTGGGTGCTTTTCCATGGCGGTCTTTGCCCTGTTCAGCGGTGCTTTGCCATGGCGGTCTTTGCCCTGTTCAGCGGTGCTTTACCATGGCGGTTCTGGACTGTTCAGCAGTGCTTTTCCATGGCGGTCTTTGCCCTGTTCAGCGGTGCTTTGCCATGGCAGTCTTTGCCCTGTTCAGCGGTGCTTTACCATGGCGGTTCTGGACTGTTCAGCTGTGCTTTGCCATGGCGGTCTTTGCCCTGTTCAGCGGTGCTTTACCATGGCGGTTCTGGACTGTTCAGCAGTGCTTTTCCATGCGGTCTTTGCCCTGTTCAGCGGTGCTTTGCCATGGCGGTCTTTGCCCTGTTCAGCGGGGCTTTACCATGGCGGTTCTGGACTGTTCAGCAGTGCTTTGCCATGGCGGTTCTGGTACGGACATTGGTGTGTGGCATGACGTTCCCTAGACTGGGCATTGGTGTGTGGCATGACGTTCCCTCATAGCCCACCTGGGCTGTGGCAGCCGGGGCCCTCCTGGGCACTGAGTCCGGCGGTGGCGGTGGTCTCCTGACCAGTGACGATACTTGGGCCCTCCTGGGCACTGACTCCGGCGGTGGTCTCCTGACCAGTGACGATACTTGGGCCGTCCTGGGCACTGACTCCGGCGGTAGTCTCCTGACCAGTGATGATACTTGGGCCCTCCTGGGCACTGACTCCGGCGGTGGTCTCCTGAACAGTGATGACGGTGCTGGCAGTGGCGTCCCGACCGCCGGGAATTATGCCACGCTTCTCCGCCGTGATACTCAAAACAGGCTGGGCAGACTTCCTCTGGCCCTTCCCCACCTTTGGTGGAGTCACAGCTGACTCTCCAGTCCCCTTGGAACCCATGTGAGTTGTTTTCCCATCAGGAGTCTTCACACGGTCCCGTCGTCCACTCTCCAATTTCAGAGCCTTTACAGGGGGTGGGCTGCCAGTGCCTTGGCTCCGGGTCACACTGCCTGCCCTGGTGGCCGGTGCACTCCACATACCTTGTACAGGCACCACTGGTATTGGAGGCTTTTTGGCTGAGGCGCTACGACGGGACTGATGAATTGGAGGGGGGGGTGGGGGCAAAAAGGTCAACTTTACACAGGGACAGTTTCTGACGAACACTGGGATGGGTAGTTGGAGGGGGTCTGGGAGTGGAGGAAGAGGAGGTGGTTGTAGGAGGTGTCACTTTAGGTGTTTTGGGTGCAGGTGCAGGTACTGGAGGCTGTCGTGAGGTGGATGGATGTTGGGTGAGTGATTGCCGGCGTTTGTGTACTTTGGGAGGGGGCGTCACAGACACACTAGGAGAGGACACAGGGGACGTGTAAATGGGAGTGGAGGTGGTGAGTGCAGGTGAGCGGCTTGGCGTGCTGGGTGTCCTTGTGCGATTCATGATGCCTGTAGATGTGGTGCATGCAGGTGTGTGTGTAGACGAGACTGGGAGGGAGGAGGGAGAAGAGGAGGAGGGGGACACAGTGGAGGCAGTGGATGTTGCTGTGTCTGTATTTGGGTGATGCTTGCGTGAGTGCCTGTGGGTTGTGTGGTGCCTATGTTTGCTTGAGCTACTTGTGTGTGCTGACTTGAGTGCATGCTGGTCTGTAGATGTGCTTGGGATGGGCTGGGGTACAGGGGATTGGGTCTGGGTGGAGGAGGTTGGAGGGGGGAGGCTAGACACAGGGACAATGGCTGCTATCAGTGCTGAGGCCAGAGATTGCAGGGTTCGGTGAAGGACAGCCTGACCAGAATGAATGCCCTCCAGGAATGCATTATCGTGTTGCAACTCTCGTTCTACACCCTGGATGGCATTCACAATGGTAGACTGCCCAACAGTGAGTGACCTGAGGAGGTCAATGGCCTCCTCACTGAGGGCAGCAGGGGTGGGCCTGAGGTGCCTGGGTCAAAGGTGATGCCCACCCTCCTGGGTGAGCGGGCACGGGGCGAACGCTGAGGGGCTGCTGGGAGGGCGGTGCTGGTAGGGGAGGTGGCGGCTGTACCTGTAGAAGTGGGGTGCACAGATGGTGCCGTCACCACAAGGGAGCCCCCATCGGCGGACGAGTCCGTGTCGCTGGTTGGTGATCCGGTGGCCGACGTGAAGCCCCCCTCGCGTCCCACTGGTGCATTCAGAGTCCGTGGTGTGGCCCTCCATGGCCATGTGGGATGCAGCTCCCTCGTGCTCCGGTGCCACTGTACCTCCGCCTGATGATGCTGATGTACAAAAGACCAGGGAGAGCAGAAAAAAGGGGGGGGACAGAAGAAAGACAGGTTGAGTGCATGGCATACCGCTACCGTTGGCGGACAATACAGACACAGCATCCCCCTGCACTACGCCGTGCTCCTGCCCTCTGCATATGCAATTTCTGTGATAGGGCCTACATGGCAATGGTGGACATCTGCACACATGGATGCCACAGGGGAAACTATACCTCGACTTGGCACTATACAGAGGTGTGGTAGAGTGCCACAGGGGCGGCATTACAGAGGGGCCTAGTCTTCGTGTTTCTGGCTGGCCTAGGTACACCCACAGCCCTCCTCCCCCACCCAGGCCCCTCTACTGCGTGCAAAGTCCGCAGAATGAGGTTGTACTCACCCCCTTGTGTCTGCTGTGATGCCCTCAAGCGCCCATCCAACTCCAGGTAAGCCACCGCCAGGATCCGGAACATCAGGGGGGTTATGGTGCGACGGGCACCCCTCCCACGTTGGGAGGCCATCCCCAGCTGAGCCTCTGCCGTCTTCTTGCTGCAGCGGCGAATGTCCTCCCATCTTTTACGGCAGTGGGTGCCCCGTCTCTGGTGGGCCCCCAGGGTCCGGACCTCCTTGGCGATGGCACACCAAATGTCCCTCTTCTGGTGGGCGCTGACCTACATGACATGCACAAGGGAAGAGGAACAGTCATTACCAACTGCACCGTCGATGTGAGTGGCACCCTCCCTACTCTGGCCATGTGGCCCATTCATTCACATGCATTAATGTTCTATGAACTCTGCCCCCTTCCCTCTTCCAACCAGCCCTCTCCACCCAGGCCTAGCCCATACAACGTGCTCCCTGTGTACTAACATGTAGGTCTGGAGGACCGTAGAGTAGCGTGTACTGGGGGAGGACCCCGTCTACCAGTTTCTCCAACTCCTGAGCAGTGAAGGCAGGGGCCCTTTCCCCAGACACAGCAGCCATCGTCGCTTCCAGACCGAGGTCACAGCAGCACTTGCAGTGTAGGTCCTCTCCTGTCGAAGATCAGGTATCTAGTGATTGAACAGATAGAAAATGGCGGTGACGTCCGCGGCAGTGACGTCCGCGGCGGTACGCATCATCACCGCCGGCGCACCTGTTCATTGGCTCCTGGGACCCATAGGGTCCAATGTTAACCAATGCAGCATTGCGCCGCGGTCTACGACCGCCTACCGCCACGGTGTGCAACGCCAGCGCTGTTACCCCACAATCCCATTGTCCCAGTTTAGCGGTCAGGCAGCCGCCATTTCAGGGGCCCACATGGCTTCATTTACTTCTGCGTCACACATAGCTAGGCCTACACTCTACACACATACAGGAAGGGTTTTGTGATTGGTGTAGTCTTGTGTGTAACTGTGTGTACATACCTGGAGGAAAAATGACTGATTCGTCGCTGTTGTCCTTCGTAGGCACCGTCAGCTGGAACATGTGAGAAGATGGCAGAATCCTCCGGTGTACCGACTGCTGGTGGACCTGTTGACAATGGGAGAGCGACATGTCATTGTCACCTACCGGTTTGACCGTGCCACAATCCAGGAACTATGTACCCAGTTGGAGCCAGACCTGATGTCACCAATCCACTGGAATCCCCCCTGACGTGCAGGTGCTGTCAGTACTCCATTTCCTTGCAAGTGGGTCATTCCAGACAACAGTGGCCATGGCATCAGGGATGTCCCAGCCTATGTTTTCCAACGTTTTGTCCAGAGTGTTGTCTGCCCTGCTGAAACACGTTAGGAGATACATCATTTTCCCTGAGGTAGAAGATTTGCCTACAGTTAAAGGTGACTTCTATGCCCTTGGACATATCCCCAACGTCATAGGTGCCATTGATGGGACCCATGTAGCTCTGGTCCCCCCCCACAGGAATGAACAGGTGTACAGAAACAGGAAGAGTTATCATTCCATGAATGTTCAGATGGTCTGTTTGGCAGACCAGTACATCTCGCAGGTAAATGCTATGTTCCCTGGCTCAGTGCATGACGCCTACATCCTGCGGAATAGCAGCATCCCTGATATGATGGCTCAACTCCAGAGGCACCGTGTATGGCTATTGGGGGACTCTGGTTACCCCAACCTGTCCTGGCTACTGACCCCAGTGAGGAATCCCAGGACCAGGGCAGAGGAACGGTACAATGAGGCCCATGGGCAGACTAGGAGGGTGATCGAACGCACCTTCGGCCTCCTGAAGGCCAGATTCAGGTGCCTCCATATGACAGGTGGTTCCCTATTCTACTCACCAAGGAAGGTGTGCCAGATCATCATCGCCTGCTCAATGCTTCACAATCTTGCATTGCGACACCAGGTGCCTTTTCTGCAGGAGGATGGTCCAGATGACGGTGTTGTGGCAGGTGTGGAGCCTGTGGAAAGTGATGAGGAGGAAGCTGAGGAAGAAGACAACAACAGGGAGTCAGTGATACAGCAATATTTCCAGTGAGACACAGGTGAGAACATTTTAATTTTTACCATTACATTAACTTTCACACGTCTACCTCTATCCTGTCTGTCGATTTCAACCAGTATTTGGTTACTGAGTTGTACCTTTCCATTACGGTTTCACAGGTGTGGTTACCAACGTGTGTCATCTGCTTGCATCCTTCAAGGACTTGTGATGTGTGACATAGGTATGTTGGCTTTACAATGGGAAATGCATTATGACTCTGTCATTGATAATACATATTTACAATATCACAAACTGACTCCAGATTGTTTTGTGTTTCAAGGGTGTTTAATGAAGTGCTCAGAAATGGGAGGGGGTTGTAAAATGAGGATGGGTGATGGCGGAGGAATGTCCATGGCAGAGTCCAGTATATTAGTCTCACAGGTGCATTGCCCATATGGGCATAGGAAGTGGAGCTGGGGCAGTTCAAGTATGGACAGGGTAACAAAGTAGGTCAGTGGGAGGACAATCAGGGTGGTCTCATTTCCTGGCAGGGGTCTTGCCATCTTGCTCTGTCCTGTTCCTGGATCTCAGGGACCGCTTGCATGGTGGTTGTCCGTCTGCAGGGGGTGGGGTGCTGGTGTGGTGGTACTGTGGTGGGGCGTCCTGTCTACTAGCGCCGGCGGAGGTGGTGGGCAGTTCATCGTCCTGGCTAGTGTCAGGGGCCCCTTGGAGTGCCACAGTGTCCCTCAGGGTCTGCTGTATGTCCTTCAGCACCCCTACGATGGTGCCCAGAGCGGAGCTGATGGTCCTGAGCTCCTCCCTGAAGGCCAAATACTGTTCCTCCTGCAGGCGCTGGGTCTCCTGAAACTTGACCAAGACCGTCGCCATTGTCTCCTGGGAGTGGTGGTATGCTCCCATGATGAAGGATAGGGCCTCGTGGAGAGTGGGTTCCCTTGGCCTGTCTGCCCCTGTGGCACAGCAGCCCTCCCAGTTCCCCTGTGTTCCTGTGCCTCCGTCCCCTGGACCGTGTGCCCACTACCACTGTCCCCAGGTCCCTGTTGTTGTTGGGGTGGTGGGTTATCCTGGGTTCCCTGTAGTGGTGGACACACCGCTGATTGACCTGTCCTGGGTAGGGAGGTTTGGGCCCGCTGGGTGGGTGCTGTGCTGGTGTTACCAGAGGGTGGAAGGTCAGTGTTGGGCTGTGGCTGTGCAAGGGGAACCGACTGTCCCGAGGCCCACGATGGTCCGGGCTGGTCATCAGGCCCCAGTAGGGCAGAGCTGCTATCGTCACTGTGGGCCTCTTCTGGGGTGGAGTGGTGTTGTCTGGACCCTCTGGTGTGGTGACGGTCCTTCGGGTTCCTGCAGGGGCATAAGAGCATGATTTATGCATTTGTGTGTGTGATGGTGTGCAATGGGTGGGTTTCTGTGTACCCCAGTGCAGGCATTCCTGTGTGGGGGCTTGTGTGATGATGGTTAGGGGGTTGTTCTGGCTATGTGCAGTGGGCATGCTTTAGTGCTGGGTGTCCATGCTTAGTTGTGTCATGCAGGGCTTGGTGTTGGGATGGGTGGTTTGTGTTCTTAGTACATTAGTGAGGATTTTGGGTGATAGGGGAGGGGATGAGGGTGGGGGCGTGTGATGGCATGCAGGTAGGGTGGGGGATATGATAGTTAAGATTTGACTTACCAGTGTCCCATCCTCCACCGACTCCTCCGAGGCCCTCTGGATGCATGATGGTCAAGACTTGCTCCTCCCATGTTGTTAGTTGTGGGGGAGGAGGTGGGGGTCCGCCGCCAGTCCTCTGTACCGCGATGTTGTGCCTGGAGACCGTTGAACGCACCTTCCCCCGTAGGTCGTTCCACCTCTTCCTGATGTCCTCCCTATTTCTTGGGTGCTGTCCCACAGCGTTGACCCTGTCGACGATTCTTCGCCATAGCGCCATCTTCCTGGCTATGGAGGTGTGCTGTACCTGTGAGCCAAATAGCTGTGGCTCCACCCGGATGATTTCCTCCACCATGACCCTGAGCTCCTCCTCGGAGAAGCAGGGGTGTCTTTGGCGTGACATGGGGTGGTGTGTGTGATGTGTGGGGCGGTGTGAGTGTTGATGTGTGTGGTGATGTGTAGTGGTGTGTGGTGTTTTGTGCGTGGATGTGGTGTGGGTGATGGTGTTGTGTGCCTCTGTATGGTGGTGTTGTCTTGGCTGTGCTGTCTCTCTGGCCTTCGTCTGTGAATTTTGGTCGTAGGGGTTTGTGGGTGATGTGGGTGTGTGTTTTGTATTGTGTTGGGTGTGTGGGAGTGTTGTTTGTATGTGTATCAGGTATGTGTATTTGGAATTGTCCAATGTGACGGTGTTTTGGAGATGTGTGTATTTTGAGCGCGGCGGTGTGTACCGCCAGTGGAATACCGCGGTTGAAAGACCGCCGCGTGGATTTGTGGGTCGTAATAGCATGGGCGTGTTTCTGTTGGCGTGGAGGTGGAGGTTTTGTTTTCGCCACTTTAACTCTGACCTTTGGTGTGGCGGAGTTGTGTGGGTGTCTGTATTTCGGCGGATTCCGAGATGTGTGTCATAATAGCTGTGGCGGACTTCCGCGGCCGCGGCGGTGTATTGGCAGTCTTCTGCACGGCGGTAAGCGCCTTTTACCGCCAATGTTGTAATGACCCCCATAGTCCCAGATCAAGGTATCGAATATCTGGCGCAGATCCAAGGAAAGACAACCCACTTGGGGGTATCTCTCTCTTGCATGATCCATCATATGATATAATCTGCATTTATTTAGGGAGGGATTACGAGATGGTATGAATCCACATTGATCTGTATTGATCAAGTTGCCTATGAAGGGAAGGAGTCTATGTGCTAACAATGTAGCTAGTATTTTGTATTCTGTGTTCAGTAATGATAAGGGCCTAAATGACGACATATCTGTTGCAGGTTTGCCAGGTTTTGGTAGCGAGGTCACTATTGCTTGTTTAGTCGTATCAGGGAGGTGGCCAACGAAGCATGGTATAACTTCTCCAATTGAGGGGCCAGTTTTGAGCTATCTAAGGAGTAAAATTCGGTCGGAAGACCATCCGATCCTGGTGATTTATTGCACGCCATGTCCTTAATGGCCTCGCGGATCTCCCCTTGTGTTGTCTGCGCTCCTAGGATTTGCTTGACCATGTCATTAAGTGTCGGTAGGGTAATGTCAGATAGGAAGGAACTGAGTTGTACCTGATCTAGTGTTGGTGGGGCAGAATACAGGGTTGTGTAGTAGTCTTGAAATGCTGCATTGATCTCCGATTGTGCATTTATACAAGTTAGTTGTGGAGTATGAATGTGTAATATTGTAGTGGGAGACGGCTTGTCTTTTATAAGGCCCGCCAAAACTGCACCCGCCTTATCCACATCACTGTGTGTTAGTTCCTTATATTTTGCATAATCTACCTTTCGTAGTTGTTCGAGTAGTTCTGCATGTTCGGCCCTGGCTTCTTGCAACATCTGGGCCTGGTGGGTCTGAAACACTACTTCCCTCTCTAGGGACCCCAATCTATCTTCTACTTGTTTTAACTCCCTCAGTATGACCGCTCGTGCTCCCGTCATTGCTCCCATCATCGCTCCTCTTATTACCACCTTGAACACCTCCCATTCTACCAACGGAGAGGACGCAGTTCCCATGTTGTCAATAAAGAAATTAGTTATTACTTGAGCCATTTCCTCTTTCAACACTGCATCCTCGAGTAGCAAGGGTTGTAGTCGCCACATTGGAATCGGTGTGGACATCCTTCCCCAGTCATTGTTAATTCTAGTGGATTATGATCTGATAATGTTTTCCCTAAGTATGTAGCATGGGTCATCTGGGTTTGTTGCATATTGGTGCACAAAATACGATCAAGTCTTATATGCACTTTGTGTGGGTGTGAGTAGAAGGAGTATTCTCTCATCCCCTAATTTTTCACCTGCCATACATCCGTGAGAGCCCACCTTTGCAACCGATTCCTCAGTGCTTCCGCCTGCCTCTGCGCATTTGTGCCCAACAGTGGGGGGGGCGTAGAATGGTCAAGGGAGGTATCCAACACTGCATTAAAGTCCCCTCCCAGTATCCAGGGTATGTGCGCCCATTGTGAGAGGACATTCGGTAGGTGTTCTAGGAAAGTATCCTGACCGCTATTTGGGGCATAAAGACTTCCCAGCACCACGGACTTCCCATCTAAGTTACCTCTGGCCAAAGTGTATCTGCCATCCCTGTCCACCTTCGTGTCCAGTACCTCGAAAGGGACCCCAGATCATATCAAAATGGCCGCTCCACGTGCAAACTCAGAGTACGAGGTGTATAGCAGTTGCTCCCGCCATTTTTTGCAGAGTTTCACCGCCTCATGAGTGGTGAGATGCGTTTCCTGTCGATATACTATGTGTGCTTTACGACAATTTAATTGGGCCAATATTCTGTGCCGTTTGTGGATAGACCCCATTCCACGTACATTCCAAGTAGTAATATTGTAATCACATGGTATAACATTAGTATTCCATTCCCTCTCCCAATCCACGCCAACCTGCTTTTCTCTACATGTATTTTTTGTGATGCATTTGCTGATGTCATAACTTTGATATAATAAACATTTCCCCCAACTGTGCACAATACTAGGCAGAGACAAAACTGTCTCCGCCAAACCATTACATAACAGGAACGTAATCAGATTATAACCATTATTATGTAAACAAACAAACAAGCCTACACCATGGGGGGTTGTACAAGATATAGGCTATGTGTGTCTCCTCTGTTGTTAACGGGTTTCCTCATATAAGATAGGGATCACAGAGATCGACTGCCCGGGCCCACCACTTAGAAAATAAGTTATAATCTCCACAGGAGGTGGGGACTCATCCACTAGCGAAGAGGATCACCCTTCATCCATGCACCTCAGTGCTCGATTGTCACAGCTAAACCCTCCTTCCTTTATCAGTCAGTACTCTCGCAATGAGGCGATGTGCCCAAGCTAGATCTGTTCGTTCTAAGTTACTTTCTGGTCTGGGTGGGCACTCAGTAATATTCTGTAGATCTTTTACTTCAGCCCCTGGAGATGACCAACAGGAGATCACTTTCACCCAGTCTATTCGTTAGAGCTCCTGCGCTGTCTGCGGAGTAATGGAAGGGAATAGTGCCATGCTTCCCTCTGAGTCAGACGCGACAGTGCTGTCCACAGAAGAGGCAATGCCACCAGGAGGAGATCCTACTCTTTGTGTGGAGTATGCTGAATGTATTGCTGCTTTCTGACTTTCCAATACTTGTGACAACATTGGTCCAGTTTTTCTATGCGTTGGGTGCTGTCGACCTTGCTTGTCTTTGCGGGGCCGGCGGGTCTGTCTCGGCGGTAGGGTATCACTTTGTTCTTTGTGGCTCGAGTGCGGGAAGGTCAAGTCCAGCCAATCACGCACCAGTTCAGGTGTTTCAAAGAAATGAGCTTTTTGATTGTGCGTGATGCGCAATCGGGCCGGAAACATAAGGGCATATGTTAGCCCTTCCGCTCGTAGTTGTTTCTTTACTGACTGGAAGGAAGCCCTACGCCTCTGGACCGCAAGCGTGTAGTCTGGGTATAAGAATACTCAAGCATTATCTACGATGATAGGGTCCGTTTCTCATGCCATTTGCAGCAGGGTGTCACGATCCCTGTAGTTCAATACCTGGGCTATCATGGGCCGCGTTGGTGCTCCTGGTGGAGGCCTTCTACCGGGAACTCGATGCACTCTCTCTATCGTGAAGTGAGTCGATAGTCCATCCGTTGCTACCGTTTTCAACCATGCCTCTACATATTGTGTGGCATCTCGCCCTTCTTTTCCCTCCGGGAGGCCAAATATACAGACATTGTTATGGCGTGATCTTCCTTCTGCATCTTCGACTCTCTCTTCCACCTGTTGTTGTAGGTGTTGAATAGTGCTCTCACTTTCCTTATGGGCAGGAAGGAGAGTAGCAACATTTGTTTCTGCTTGTTTTATTCTGTCCGTTATTTTTTTTTATCATCTTTCAGGATACCAAGTTCTATCGTGAGAGAGCCTAGTCTTTGTTGTTCTATTGCCAGCAATGATTCCCTAATTTCCTGTAAAATAATGTCCAGCTTATCCATTGTGTCTGTTGCTGTGGCCGGCACATGATTCCCTGAGGCCGGCGTTTCTGTGCCATCAAAGTGTTTGCCCTTTGTGCGGCCCATGATCTTGCCCACACGCGGTGTGTCTGACCCGAGAGGTCGGTCCTCCATCCCCAACAGTCAGATCAGTGAGGGGCTTTCTCCAATGTAGTCCCCTATCCTTACAGCCTCATTTACAGGTTGTTCTCACTGGACAGCCGCAGCATTAGTTTTGTGGTCCAGAAGTGGACACCGGTAGTGCCCGTTATTCACCACCCGTTTCCGTCCTCATTGCCTTCTCTCATGTTTTGGCTGTTCCTCAATCAATGCCATTCAGTGTGTGTCACTCGCTGGTAGTATGAGCGGGGCTGTTCTGCAGCAGATCCTCACTTGTTGCGCTCCTCTCCGCTCAAGGCTTCCAGCATCTCCCGCCCCCAGGCACATTGTCTCCTCTCCGCGCCAGGCTTTCATGGTATTCCACGGGGGAGAGGGTAGGTGCCACAGACCAAGCTCTTCTCGGTCGACACCGATCTCGACCGTGCCCTCGCCAAGCCCCCGACTCACCACAGTCTGCGACCGTTGTGTCCGAGCGGGATCATCCACTCACTAGGCCCGCCTCTCTCCGTAGCTCGTCTTCTCCAGCACAATGACGGACGGGAGCTGATATTTGCTCCATTTAGTGCTCCCTTACTAGTGGAGGGCTGGTGCTGTTTATTCCTCAATGGATGGCCCCATTTTGATAAGAATTTTTTTAATATCAGCGGGCCCGAACGGGGAGCTCCTCAATTAGACGACCGCCATCTTGGGCAGTTAGCCACGCCCCCTCACCATCTTTATCTCTTAAACATGAGCCATCAACAAACATTGCATGGTCATTTTCATTTAAGGGGACATCTTTTATGTTATGTCTTGACTTGGTCAGATTGAGACAGTCATGCTCAACTTCATCCTCGCAGTCATCAACATTTTCAACAGGATTGGGCAAAAGTGTTGGTGGGTTCAGAATTTTGCAACGTTTAATGTCAACATTAGAAGAAGTAAGTATAAATTTGTCATAGTGTGTCAAACATGCACTTGTCAAGTACTGTGTCTTTGTGTGGGTCAACAAAATTTCCACTGAATGGGGAATAAAAGCATTCAGGGGAAGGCCCATACCAATTCCTTTGCACTGTTGAATGCCGGCACTGAGTGCAGTAACAGAATTTAAACAACCAGGCAGCGCTGATGCTACAGGATCATATGTAGCAGAAAAATAACCCACAGGCTTATTTGCATTTCTATGCTGCTGTGTCAAAACTGTGAGTGCACATCCATCTCTTTCACAGCAAAACAAAGAAAAAATGTTATAATCAAGCATTCCCAGAGCTGGGGCTCGGCATAGGGTTTCTCTCAGCTCTGTGAAAGGCATGGATGCAATTGTCATTCAATGTTACATTCTTCTGTGCCAGCCTCTGTAAAGGCTAGGCCAAATGGGAAAAGTTTGGAATCCACTGACAACAGTAGCCAACTATTCCCAGAAGCATTCAGACTGCTTTCTGTGTAACAGGAGGATTTATTTGCATAATTGCTGAAATTCTTTCATAGGACAACTTCCCCTCACCTTTGTCAATGTGGTGAACTAAATACAGGGCTTCTTTCTCTGCAATGCTGTGATTTTGCAGAGGAAACTGTAAGTCTGCTTTCTCCTAAATGATTTAAGAGAGCCATTGTATCTCTCCTGTATGCTTCTTAGGTGTTTGATGCAACCAACAGGTCATCTATGTACTGGACTATTACTGAATGATAGGGCCTTTTAAGGGACTCTAGATTCTTTTTCAGGATGTGGTTAAAAATGGATGGTGGCTAAGTATACCCTTGAAAAGTTTGGCACCATGCCAAAACATAACTGCTGAATTTAAATCCTCATGCAAGGGTATGGAGAGAAAAATCACTTCAGGATTTGGTATCACAGGACAACATGAAACGATAATCTTGTTCCCTTTTCCTAGGTCTTGGACGTTCTGTCAATGTCTTTCGAGGACACTTTATTTTTCAAAAACTCAATTATTTTATAATCATTTTTCATCAACTCTTCAAACGGCACATCTGTAACTGGATCTCACCGAGGTTCACAATCAGGTCAATCAACGCGCACTTTATATACATTCCACAAATTAGTTGGATCAGAGATGTCCAACATCGTATTCATATCTACCCAAAGGCAGTTCAAAAGCTTCACAAATCTCTCTGTCTACTTGTACCATTCCACTGGTTTCTCTCTCAATCTCGGGTGAACATTTGTGAATGACAAAATATCACTTTCACTCCAGGGCACATGAACATAACTCCTTCTGGGATTTCTCTGATGGGCATCATTTTCACATTGTCCTCGGCTTGATTTGCTTCTGCCTGAGGCACGTTTGCCTTTTTGTTTCTTTGACCAAGTCCCTTCTCACTTATCTAATGCTTCCCATGTTTCAATGTACGCAATTAATTCTTCAATGTGCAATTTCATTCCAGGGTTCTCACATTAACTATGACTTTTGTACTGAATTTCAATCTGTAACTTCTATCAAGGGGCTTTGATTCTAAATCCACATCATATTTCTCTGTTACTTCTGCTAATCTCCCATATGCCTGACCTGCATGTTGAGTGATGTCTTTGCAGATGAACCGCGGTTGATCTTCTGTGTAAGTGTCCAAAAATAATTTTGTTCAATTCTAATTTTAATTGGGAAACAGACACTGATGTATCTTTCGCAGTGGTTTGTTCTGTTCTCGTGTTGCCAATCGTTATACCTGTTGCACCCTGTGGATTCAGATTGTTTAGCTGATTTGTTAGCTGTTGTGCTGTGAAATCATGCAAACTAAAATTTGTCTCTGTGGTACCTCTGATATTTTCTGTCCCATATTCTGCTGAATCAGACCTTTCAACTGTGACATGCTTTCTGGCCTGTTGTGGTGTGCTGCAATGTACGTTTTGAATCTGATCAGGTCTGAGCATGATTGGAAGTGGATTTTCCTGAGAAAACCTCGCATCAGGAGTTAATCCTGCCTGACTTGCCATTAGATTTGGATAAACAATTCATGTAGCAATTAACAGTCAGATGAGAGATGTGCTTCTCTCCTTTTCTGAGCTATTGGAATATACTGATCTCTGCAAACCAATTGGTGATATCCCTACTGAATTTGCTGGTGTTTCGGGAAGTGTTGGAACTCTCAGTGAATGAGCATTGCGTCCAGACATACCTGAAGTATATAAAGGAACAACGGGACCTATAGTCACGGGAACTGGTAACTGGTATCTGAACCACTATGATTTGTCTGATTGTGAGGAATTCTCATTTAAACACTCTTTCCGGTCAAGATTGTGTTGTAGCTTTGTCCAGTTTGGCTCGGGATAACAATTACCTGAACTGAACTAAACATTGGCATAGGTTGATTCAGGGTACACTTTTGCTCAGGTTGAATCACACTGGGTATGTGCACTGTTTGACTCACTTTAGGATTTGACACAACTTGATTTACTACTGGACTCAATACAGACTGAACTGCATCTACAATCGGAACTGATGGATATACTATGGGAACTTGAGTCATTGAATTTGCAGGTGTACCTAAAACTATCTTATTACATGGTGTGGACAACTGTTGCAGTTGGGGCATTCAGGGTTACATTTTGTACTACTCCTCTTATGTTTCCTTTCTCAACTGAATGATATGGAGGTGGACTATTCATCAAGAGCCAATTTATGAATTCGGCAAATGAATCACTGCTGTCTCTTACTATCTTTTTATCCCTCAGGTTCTGCTGTATGTTCTGCCTTTCCTGTCTTTCTCCCTGTCTTAGGGTTTGTGCTTTCACCTTCCCCATTTGAAATAGCTGGGAACATTTCAAATCCATCAAGAATTTCTGATCTCTACATTTTCTGCTCTGCAACACATGTAGCCAGTGCAAGAGTCTTAATCATTTTCTGGATCCTGTTTTCTTATTTAGCTGCCATTTTCTCTCTTGCTATGAGTTCCCAAATGATAAGGGCTTCAAACTGTGTGGGTCTTGGTGGCAGTTTCATTTTATACATTATTCATCTCAAATTGTCTAAAATTCTCAAATTAAAGGTTCTATAATGGGGAAAAATGAAAGCACCTTCTTTCTCAGTAATGTTGCTCCACTATTCAAACCATATGAATGCAGAAAATCATTTTACAGATGAAACATAATAGGCTGGTTTTCCTTCAGGTGGGGCTTCTATACCCTCTCTAACTGGAATGAGTACATCTCCTCTTAACTCACTCTTCAATGCCTTGAAAATATAATTTTTTACTCAAATTCAGTTAATCACAGTGAGTTTCAATCAAATCAGGAAGTAATTTCAAACTTACAATCCTTCTTTCAAGATGTTCTGAAACAATAGCAATGGAATACTATCCACCTATACCAGCATGGCTGCACACCAACCAACCTATACTAGCGCAACACAAAATGACGTCACACTGACTTCTCTAAGCAGCTACAGTCGTGGCGCAATTGTCTCTCACACAGTCACTCACACACATTTCTAATGCAAAATATTATGAGCAAAAATCCGTCTGCGCACTACAGGGTAGGAACTCAAACACTTCAAAGCTGTACGGGCTTACACTTTTCTAGCTGTAATTTTCACAATTATACGACAAGTGTAACTTGACCAGCAATACTCAGTCCGGTTGATACAGATCCTTCATGTGCACTCAGGCTTCACTTATTACCAACCAATAACTCTCACTCGGTCAAGAAACACTATCGACACTGTCAAAGACGTCTCATGACAAGAACCTCACTGCCAACAGCAAATTAAACAAGTGTCTTCGACACTTGTGCATTATCCCGGTATCTTAGGCCACAACGGACCCGTCAACAACAACAGCAACAACAACCATGGACATTTTTGAGCAAAAAGCACCACAAACACTTAGAGTACGATGACTCCACAAAACACTTCACAACAACACACTTCACCGCAATCTTCAAGGCAAAAGCAATGCAAGCGCAAAGCCATATTAATACTCACTCTCCATCATTTGTAGGCATGACGCTGGAACTTCATCAGTCTTCGGAATGGATCATGGGTCTAAATTCAGGTTGGGCAATCTTTGGACAGGGCAATCACATAGGTCAATCCTATCTCCCTTACACTATACAATAATATGGTTCTTCCCCCTTTTGGGATTAACTGCACTCTGTTACCAGAACTACTGTAGCATTTTCATCCTTTGCAAGAATCAATGGTCATCAAGGCGGATGGATATTTTGTCCCTGCAACAGGGTGTGGTAGAACTTAGCATTCAAGAAAAACATTACGTGTCATTATCAAAGATATCTGTGACACAGAAAATAAGTGTGCCCAGGATTAGCAATCAGCAGTCAAGTCAGTTTAGCAGAGTCATAAATTCAGCTGGGCTCAGGAAGAACCCTACTGTTGACCAAATCAGGGAAATACATGTGTGGGGCAAAACACATGCAGTTAAAAGAGAAAAATCACAATAAGAACAAAAATAATTTGGAGAATGGAAATCTCGGGCACAAGGAGACCAACTAAGGTGGGCAAAAGATAGGGAAAGCATCAGCATATCAAAAGTTCGATCAAGAGAGTCTTCTGAAAGGGGTTAGGAAATCTCTAAGTCTCAAAAGGGTATCTTTAGAGGGCAAAGCACAGAGAGAAAGATACCTCTCCAAAGGGCTCAGCATATGAGATTCTTCATCAGCAAAAGTCTGTTCTGCAAGCACCAGGGGAATCTGAAGACGTTCTCAAAGTCCAACTAACCAATGCTAAATTATTATTAATAAAATAATCTGATTCACTTCAAAAAGCAGTCCACATTACGTTGAAGGGGCATCATCAATAAAAAGCGATAACATGACTCCAGGTTGTTACATCAATTTCTATTCCCAGGTCTGTTCATGGGAACATCTTCCATCTGTGTAACTCCACTTGAGTTTGAAACTATTGCAATTCAAGAGCAGTCCATGTTCTAATGTGTTCTGTTCTCAAGGACAACAAGATACATTCTCTTTGTGTCTAAACTATAGGGCCTATTACTAAAAGCCAGTCTTCTCATGAGAACAAAGTTTGAAAGAAAGCTCATGTTATGAAAATGAAGGAGCATTTCCTGCACAGTCACAAATTACAAACTACAGGCCTCACTGAAGCTAACGCAAATTAATTAAAGCAATACATTGGATTAAGATGTTTTGATAGCCACATTTAATAGCAACCTTATAGGGCACCACCAAAATGGGACAGTGCAATCTCTGAGATTCCACTACGCCATTTTTAGGGGCTATTTTTAATGCCTACACAGAGCAGGCGGTAAAAGGTGGAACACCGCGGAGGCCTTGCAACGAGGAAGGGGTGCCCGTCGAACCCTGACCCCCCTGATGGCCCGCATACTGGCAGTGGCCTATCTAGAGCTGGATGGGTGCTTGAGGGCATCACAGCAGCCACAAGGGGGTGAGTACAGTGGCTATCATTACAACTTATGGCTGGTAGGATGGTATCCGGGTAGTGGATGTGTGTCAGTGGGTGCCCCTAGGCCAAGCCTGACATAGCAGCGTAGGTCCTCTGGTGGCTAGGGATCTAAAGGGATAATGCTGCCTATCTAGCTTGTAAGCATCCATTACTGGTCAAGGCTGTGTGGGACCCAGGTGTGCTGCAGTTGGCTGTGTGTGCCCCTCCTCATGCCTTGGTGGCTAGTGATATCAGTGGTGGTGCAATGCATAGTGCGTAGACCTGTTCCTGTGTGTGAGGGTGCTGTGTACGCCAACGGTGATGTTGGTGCAACCAATGACCCAGTTTATCCTTTGCCTCTCTCCCCCCTTTCTTGTTTTGTCACCTTGTCCTTATGTGCATTAGCCTCATCTGACGGAGGAGCAGAGGCACCGGCGATGGAGGGCACCAGTGGGACGGAGGGCTAGGGGAGCACCACGGCGAAAACTGGAGGGGACCATTCAGACACAGATACCTCCTCTGATGGAAGTTCCTTGGTGGTCGCGGACATTCTGTGACTCCCCAGCCTTAGCTGCCACCCCCGTACCAGCACTGCCCTCCCAGCAGCCACTCATCGAGTTGCCGGTGCCCTGTCACCCAGGAGGATGGGCAGCTCCTTCGCCCCAGGCACCTCAGGCCCTGCCCCACTTAGCCCTGCTGCCCTGAGTGAGGAGGCTCTTGACCTCCTGAGATGTATCTCTGTTGGGAAGTCAACCATTGTGAATGCCATCCAGGGGCTGGCAGCCCAGATGCAACAATCTAATGCATTTCTGTAGGGCATTCACACTCGATTCGCAGCACAACAGAGATCGATCCAGACTCTAGCTCCTCTCTGATGGCAGACATTGTCCCTGTTTCCACCGTCCCCCCTCCAACTACCACTTCCCCGTACCATTCTCCTCTACCCCAACCCATCCCAAGCACACAGCCAGATGAGCATGCACACAGTACAAAACCCCCTCCCTCCCAGTCACACCTGCATGCACTACATCAGGATCCACTACCAGCATCACCACATTAAGCAGAACACACACCTCACTGGCAGACACCTCAACAACATCCATGCACACGTCCCCTGTGTCCTCTCCCACTGTGTCTGTCCCCCTTCTAAAGTACACAAACACAAGCACTCAGACACCCAGCAGCCATTCACCTCTCAACAGCATGCAGCCCATGTACCTGCACCCAAAACTAGCAGACAGACACCTCCAACAGCTACTTCCTCATCCTCCACTCCCATTACTTCTCCCTCTTCCTGCCCCAATGTCCCTAAAAAGCTTTTCCTTTCCACCATTGACCTCTCCCTTACCCCTCCCCGTCCTGCATGTATTGCCAGCCAAGCACCTCAGCTAAACAGTCCACGGGCCCAATTCCATCAGCACCTACTCATGGTGGAAAGGATTCCAGGCCACGTATACTGAAGGGGAAGGAGCCTGCACCAACCAGCCGAAAGCGGAAGGAGCCTGCACCAGCAGGCAGAAGGGCAAGGAGTCTGCACCAGCAGGCAAGAAGGACAAGGAGCCTGCACCTGCCATCCGAAAGGGCAAGGAGCCTGCACTTGCCACCCGAATTGCAAGGAGCCTGCACCAGCAGGCAAGAGGGGCAAGGAGCCTGAATCAGCAGACAAGAAGGGCCAGGAGCCTGTACCAGCAGCTGTCACGGAGCCCCCACCACAAACCATGGTTGTGCATCCATCCGAGGGTGCTGGGCCTGTGCAGAGGTGTCTTACCATCACCACTACCACCACCAGCACCACCACAGTGCATCCATCTGAGGGTGCAGGGAATGTGCAGGAGCCTCCCACCACCACCAACACCACCACAGTGCATCCATCTGAGGGTGCTGGGCCTTGTGCAGGAGCCACCTACCACCGCCACCAGCCGCACCACCTCAGTGCATCCATCTGAGAGTGCAGGGGATGTGCAGGAGCCTCCCACTAGCACCACCACATTGCATCCATCCGAGGGTGCAGGAGAAGTACAGGAGCCTCCCACCATCACCACGTCCAGCACCCCCACAGTGCAGCCATCACCGCCGGAGGACGCAATGTGATCCTGCCTCAGTGGGCTGCTGTGTGGCCTGTCCACTCCTGAATCAGTGGGGAAGACACCCACTCAAGAGAGAGTGGCCTATCAATCCCCAGGACCAAGCACAGGGCATGTTGTCCCCTCCAGAACCAGTGGGCAAGAAACCCACTTCAGAGACTGGGGCCTTACACTCCCCAGGACAAAGCACAGGGCATGTTGCCCCCTCCAGAACCAGTGGGCAAGACACCCACTCGAGAGACTGTGACCTTGCCCTCCCCAGGATCAAGCACAGGGCATGTTGCCCCCTCCAGAACCAGTGGGTAAAACACCCACTAGAGAGACTGTGGCCTTGCACTACACATGACAAAGCACAGGGCATGTTGCCCCCTCCAGAGCCAGTGGTCTTGTTTCCACTCCTGGCTGAGGTGTCCCCCCCTTCCCCTGATGTGCCTGCCTCTTTGCCAAGTGATGCCACTGCAGTGTTTTCTTCGTATTGATGCAGGTGACAAGCGGGGCCTTGGACTTTCCCCTGTGGCCATGTGACCCACGCAAACTGAGGACTGGGCAGTGTCCCCTTTTCTGTACATTTGTAGATATCTGTAACATTGGCTAAGTTATTTTTATACTGTGTTGATATTATTAAGCTCACTTTAGTAAATTTGTTTTGTTGTTGCATTATTCAGCCGATTTAAGGGAATTAACTTGGTTTCTTGTGCATCTGGTTGTATGTATGGGGTGTGTATATGGGGTGTGTGTGGTGCGTGTGTGTGTCACTGTCGTTTTTTTCCCTCCCTCCTTTGTGTGCTAAGCGGCTGTACTCACCGTCTTTGTCTTCACTGGCGCTGGTGTTCGTGGTGGAGCAGAACGTAGAATATCATCAGAAATACATGCAGTTCAGATTCCATGGTGGCGTGGTTCTTCCCTGTGTCTCCAATGGTGAGTCTTTTCACTTCTGAGCTCTGTTTCCACCAGGCTTTTGATATTGTTGGTACAGCCCCAGAAAAGGTGGCGGTTTGCAGGGTCTTAATATGGTGGGCAGAACTTTGACTTCCGCCTGGCTGTAGGTGGCTAACACTGTGATGGCTGTTGTTTCTGCCCTGGTGGTCGGTGTGCTACATTGGCTGTCTTTCAGAGATCATTTCCGCCATGCTCACAATTTGGCAGTAATTAGCGCCAGCCTGTTGGTGGTATTACCACCACTTTATCGCCAACCGCCAGGGTCGTAATGAGGGCCTATATAATTTAAATCTTGCAAATACTTAATTTAATTGAAATACTACCTGTGTTGAATTCTACAATATAAACAAATACACATCAATAAAACATGTCAGTGCAATTTCTACCTTTAAAGTCCATTAGTGCTTTGATTAACAGAAGGCATAAACCGTCACATTTCAATGGCTTCTGTGACATGAGGGATGACACTAAAGTTTAGACTACATCACTATCATGTGGTAGTAGCACTCTTTGGAAATCACACCATATAATGACAGCCCCCAGGTGGCAAAATAAGCTCAGACAGACGTGCGTCTGCCGCGACTGTAGGTTTGCGTCCCAGTGTAACAACAAAGGGAAAGGATGAGCAGGAGAAATTCTTCCCCTAAAATTGTCTAATAACAGTGCCCAGTGGATCTGGATAAGCCCAGGCAGTGTATAGAGCCCACACTCTAAGTGGTGCAGCCCGTGGTAGCGTGGAAAGAATCCTCCATGTGTGATCAAGTCAGCCTGTCTGTGCCTGGCTGTGCCTGTGCGAGCTCCAACTGCATGAGGAATGGGCAAAAGGTAGGCTTGGAGCAGAAGACGTTTCAATCCTCGCAGGTTAATGTGCTAAGGCACGGTGTCATGAAAACTGAAAGGGTCAGTACCAAAGTATCAAGGACTTGTGAAAAATGCAGAATTACCAGAGCGACCTGGGTGTAGAAAAAAAACAAATAATGGACCGCAGGTGTGGCACATAGTTCAGAGGGAAGAATGAAGCAGTCATAGAAAATCTGTTATTGGTCTAAAAACCCTTAAGTATTAAAACAACAGTACAACATACACAACAATCATTTCCCTGTGCATGCATGGATAAGGAGGATCCATCATCCATGGACCTGCAAAAGTAGAGCTCATATTAACAAGATTTGTTTACTGATTCCACTTGATGAAGTTCCTCCACTCCTCAATGGAATTCAGTCCCTTTTTACCTGAGTTGCAGGTGATGATATATCTGCATTCAGGATGTTGCAATATGAGGGAAAGGTCACCTCACTGTGCCAACAATCTGGCTGCTTCCAACACTTTCCATTTAATGTCATCAGCTGTCTGTTGGTGCGCTATATAATAAGAAACCAAAGGGTCAGTAGTAATTCTACTGTGGTGATGCTCAATCTGAACTTTTACTTGCTGCGATGGTTGTCCTATGTAAATAAAATGACAAGGGCATAATATGCAATACATCACATTAGTGGAATTGTAGTTAGAGAGTGCTTAAGCAACATATTGATAGATTCATGCACAAAAGCTTTAGTGTTAGTGGTAAATTGGCAAGCTACACAGTTGCTACCCTTAGAGTGTCCTTTGATAGGTGGGCTACCCCATGCATTGCCAATCCTGTGTGGTCAGTGTGTAGGGTGCCCAGCGGAATACACCAAATAATATTTAATGTCTTAGCCTCTTTGAATGAGAGCACTGTGGTGTCTAGAGCTAGATCAATGCTCTTTAAAATGTGCCAATGATTTTTCTTGCTTTTTACACAGGGTCAGAAGGACCTCTTGGCTACAATATCAGGCTCTTTTGAGTGAAGCCTTGATTATCCTTTCTGGATATGCTCTCTTCCACCAATCTTACACTCCTGCATCCCTGAAGTAGTCTATTTTGTGTGTGAAATTCTTGCATAGTCTCAGGCATTGTCCATGTGGCAACCCATCTCTAGGAGTGTGAGGGTGGTAACTAGAATATGCAAGTAGAATTTCCTTCCATCTCCTGTCCATGTTTCAATGGGTCTAGGGCGACAATAGTCTGGTGTCACATTTTTTGTGATCGTGCCGGAGGCAGCCTCTTTGAAATGGAATTGGGTCAGAGAACAATTAGCCCATCCTGCCAGCACCTACTCCCCATTTGTCTCACTGGGAGGAATACACAAGGGACAACTATCCAGCTTCACCCAGTAATGTGACCCAAGATAGAAGCTGCAGATAACAAATGGTTAGGACAAGAAAATGACAACTTTCTAAAAGTGACATTTTCAGGATTGTGACTTAAAATCTGACTTTACCATTAAAGATGGTTTTAAATGACAAGATCTCAGATACCAAACATGACTTTCCTACCTGTTCCTAATCAGAAGTTATCATTTATGAAATGTAATAAGTTCAATCAATGTTATCCTATGGGAGAGGTCAGCCTTGCAATAGTGAAAAACAAATTTAGGAGTGTTAAAGTACCGGGGCGTGTATATCTTAAAAATACATGTCTAACTTTTTAACTACAGAGCATACTGCCCTAAGGGCTGTTTAGAGCCTCACAAAAGGTTTATTTGGCCTGTTTGAATTGGGTGTTTAAAACTGCACACAGCCCTGCTGCAAAGGGACCCAGGAGACCAGTTTAAAAACACTACTTAAATGGGTGGAACAATAAGGGTTTCAGGCCTGCTAGCATCATTTAATGTTCAGGTCTTGGGTACATGTAGTACCACTTTATTAGGGACTTACAAATAAATTAAATGTACCAATTGGGTGTAAGCCAATGTTACCATGTTTAAAGGAGAGAGCACAAGGACGTTACCAGAGGTTAACAGTGGTAAATTGCAGAGTCCTAAAAGCAAACAAAAACGGGTTGAGAAAACAGGAGGGGTGAAGACAAAAAGTTTGGTGGTGACCCTGCAGAGAGGGCGAAGTCCAACATTATTCATAACTAAAACCTGGCTAGCTGATAATAAAGCCCCTTTCTTGCCTTAAATATTTAAATCAATATATTAAATGATCTAGAGAAACCATACTCCTTGAAGGGCTTGGTGAATGGTAATTGTGCATAAAAAGCCTTTGTACATTTACATTCCTTCTCAGCACTGAAGTGCAAAGATCTCCTAGTAAAAGAGAACCCATGTCTCTTTGCCACAATCTCCTTACTTCTTATTTACTGTCCTCCCCTGCAGAGCACATTGTTCACAATAACTTTCTGTAACTCTGTCACCACTTTCACTCTAAGACCCCCCGACCTCATCATTGTAAGCGTCTTGAACATTCTGCCTGAAAAATTGGATTGATCTCAACAGAAGATCTAATCTTAGCACAATGAGGTTTGCAACATCACAGAACCAATATTTTCTATGAGCGTCCTCTGTGGAGAATCTTTAACAATGGAGGCAGCATAGCTACTGCCAGTGTTCTGCCCCAGATGTGGAGTGACCAACTTTCCATTCTTGCAACATCACATTTACAAACCCCAACAACTCCAGACAGCTTTTTCCCTAATAAAGATCATATTTGGAGATATGGGAACCAGAAGTTCTTGGAAGCTGTAGTGACCAGAATAAAGCCAGCTCCGAGACTTTCAGATACGTGGTGTCAGTCAGTGGAAAACTCAATGAATGGCAAAAGCATTTTACCCATCATGCTGTAAAACTACATACACTAGACTAGATCCCTTGGTAAATAAATGGTTCACAATGGAGCTTGCATTGCTTAAACCAACACAGCATGTGACTCAGTCAGTGGTAATCAATACATTCACCAACCAGACATCTAGAGTTCCTACATCGGTAAAGAAAAAACAAATATTACTCCTCATGCCTTTCATTTGCTTCATGACTTTCAGGCATGATCAGAATTTAAGAAACCAATACCTTTCTCCAATGAAATGTGCCCTTTGCAAACACTTTGTGATACCTTGGCACCTCACCTCCGTGAAAAGACCATACACCTGCATGTTCTTCTGACATCAAAGGTTCAACCTACTGTCTTAATAAGACCTCAGGCACTCCAAAGAAGCACTGTAAAGGCATTCTCTCCCACATCAGACAGCACAAAATCTGGATCTCCACAAGTCCTATGCTCTGGCCCATTCATGAAAATCCAGTCTATTAAACTCCTTGCAGAAGCAAGTGCATTACTAAATACTGGTACTATGCCAAGTAGCTTACATTTTCGTCCATTAAACTACTTTGTAAAGAAGCTAGGTCTTTATGCAAATGCTCCTACCGGTCACAGACAAACCATAAATAGATGGCTGTTTGCGAAATGGCCTATGGTCAGATTCTAGAATGTAACTGAAAAGGCTACCTCTCCAATGTCAGCTTCTGCCACCAGAGAGGGACTGAATATACCCTAACAACCCTATGAATGAGGTCCAAACAGAGGTTGATTCTAGTGAGACAGTTGCTGTGTTTATTTTGCTAGATATTTTTCCTACTTAGATATTACTTACCACCAGAAGCTTCTATTCAGATTAAAGAATGTGAAAATTTAGCAATCCTCCATCGTGGCAGATAGAAACCACAACATCTGTCTGACACCATACACCTCTGAACCTTACCAACTGGGCACTGATGATCCACAAGCCACAACTATCTCCCCCACTCCTCTGCAATACCTACCTTAGCCTTCTTTTTTGAGTTGATCAATTTCTTTCTCTTACTTGCTTTGATTACACAGATGATGCACATATAAAATTGCAGAGCCTCAATTACCGCAGGATCATCAGGCTGAAAAAGCAGATTACCCACTAACCATATTAAACTAAGCCTGAACAATACAGAAATCCCAAGATGTGAAGTCTGACCACTGACACAATAAAACGTCTATGAATCGTCCAACATTCAGCAGGCACTCCAAATGAATTTCTCAGTGAAAAGTTCTGCTAAAAGGCTCAGAATCTTAAAGTGGATAATCCGCTATCTGGGTTTTAACAAATGTGTTCAAGCCACAACAACTGTTGGACTTTCTTGCCTGGGTTACACAAAAATGGTGTTCCAACCTTCTTGCTAAACAAATTAAACCAGGTGCAAACTATGTGACCAGTCTACTCATATGTCGTACACCCTGTGATCAAATTACCCCTGTTCTGTTGATTCTCCACTGGCTTCCATTTTCTGCCTTAACAACAATTTGCCTAAAGAACCGAGTGCTCCAAGGAATTGGACCAATAGTCCGCCAATAACATTTTCATACCCAATACCCCAGATATAGCTGCCTTTCAAACACACTCCTTCATACTTCAAACTCCTGAGTGATCCTCAACCTTGGTCTCCATCACAGGCAACACCTGCACCAATGACCTGTGACAAAAATAACAGGTAGCATCTCCTTCTCAAGAGTATCCATTGATCAGGTATGTTGAAATAACTACTGCATGAATGCCATTCAGTCCCCAATCACATATCGCATGAAAAATGACAGGCATAACTGCAGTGACATGTTAGCCAATACATGTCTAGTTCACATGTGAGGACCTGAAGCATCATATGCATCTCTTCCCACATAGGTGTTAGGAATCCCGAAGGTGCCTCCTGCGCTATCTGTCAGCATCCCCACGGATTAGAGTTAAATTAAAGCTCTGTTCTTGGTTAAACCTTCATGTTTCTACGTAAACATAATGTGCTGTGTTACACAATTGGTTTTATCAATGCTTGTTTTTACCAATGCTTGTTTTCTGATGTGAGCAGGTGTAGACATGTTCTTCGAATTGGGTGTGGTGTAGACATGTGCTTCTAATTGGGTGTGGTAACTCATCCACATGTGGAAACTCAACTGCTTTCCTGATTGGCTATAAATAGCAAAGTGAAGCATGCCTCCCTGCTTGGCTTTGTTTTGCTTCCTGATCTCAACATCTGATTTGGCAGTCCAGCCCCTGCTGTCATCCTCGTATTCAGGACTTTTGAGGCAATTATTTTCTTTGTTCCTGTGCCAGCTGACACCAGGCGTTCCTCCAGCACTCCGGAAAAGACTGCAGCTAAGAGACTAGTATTCTCCAGGGAGTTTGTTCTTTGAGCGCCGTGCTTTCCTAGAACAGCTGGTATATTTCAGACCTCGTATATTGGCAGAGTGCTTATCTTGAAGAGACATATGCATTTCTGGACATTCTACATTATTATTGTAGTTACTTGCCTAAATGTGCTTAAGGAAATCTGCTTGAGCTCAAGTACTACAAAAAGTGACAGTGCAATTTTAAAAGAGCATTTACGTGACTTTTCTTTCTCTAATAGCATAACTCTTGGATTTAAATTATGTCATTCATGCCTGTGTTTCGGGTTTGAGGAATTTGCTTTTGAAGGGTTTTTCACACACACAGTGAAACCAAACCAAACTGTGCCACCCTAACTGTTTAAACCCAGAGTGGACATTTGTATTTCTTGAATTGTTTTTGTTCCTTTTAGTTTACCCTATGCATGCGTGAAAGTTATGTGTGATATAATTAATGCCCTTGTTTGTCTCTCTTGTGCATGATAAGTGCAACCACAGTTCTAATTGTAGTGTGCAACAGTGAATCGCTGTGAAGCCAGCTCTAGTGTCACAGTACTTATTGTTATGGTACTCAGTTTGGGATTTTGGTAATGCAGTGTTAGTAATTGTGCCAACAGGTATTTTTATCCAAGAAAAGTGCTGGAGCATCCTGGTGTTCTTCTACCACTCCTGTGCGCATATCAGAAAGAGGGATTCAGTTTCAAGGAAGTTGAGTGCACTAACTCTATTATCACTCTGTCAACAATGACCTGCCAACCCGAAGACACAGGGTGCCTTCCGGCAGCCTGGACCGGCAAGACGTGGCAGTGTTTTGTCTCTTTCTCTTCCACTCCCTCTTTCCTTTTGGGACACCTGCCGGGGTTTCTGTGTCCACTAGGAAGTGCAAAGAGGTGTTCCAGGAGGTCGGGGGCATACCATTGCCCCTGCAGACATCCTGCTTTTCAGGTGAGTGGCCCGTCTCGACAAAAGGAAATAGTGAAATCACACCCTCTCCAGCCATACAAGCAGGCATATAATCGGGCCAGAGTAGAAAAGAAAAGAGGCCTGGGCACCAATATAAAAGTGACCCCCATTAGTGGTTTAGAAAGCGAAAGAAGTGAAATTGGGGCAGTTTTGAACATGTAGAGGACACACTATATATGTGTTTTTGAAGGTAAGGAAGATTGTGTGGGTTTCAGCTTGCTGCAGGCAATCTTTGTTTTAATATCAGGCTTATCCACAGGTAAAACTAGCCCAAGAGTACATAAATAGGTACCACCGGGCAGATTTTTAACTCTGCATGCAGAATTGGAGAATTTGGGAGACTCCGTCTTACCCTTGTAAAGCGGAGTTCCCGCCTAGATCCGCAAATCACAGTGTGGCAGACACTATTTTCCCAGTCGAGTATCACAATGACAACAGAAACAACGCTTGCAGCTTAAAATTTGAGCTGTCTAGTGTGATTGAGATTTGGTGTCCCTTAGTGCGATTTTGGTCACTTGGAGGACTTCTGGTGAGATTTTATACATATGAGTGGTTGCGTTAGGAGGGCAACTTTCTAAGCAGATTTTCTATGTGAGCGGCAGCAAATTCACCTTAAAATTTTTTTTTGGAACAGGTGTCATGTCTGAACGCAACCTATGTATGGATGAATGGTTGTGTTGATAACTTGTAGGAGCAAGTTGTGTCTCCAGAAGCCAGTTTCCTGCCCAGTCTCCAAAGCCTTGTTATAACCGAGAGGATATGTATCACTCTTTAAGTCGCAACAGCCATAAGGGGCGAAGGGGATCTGGAGTGGAGAAGAGACACATATGAAGTATCCTGGTCCGCGCAAAGTGTCCAGATTCCCCAAATAGATTCTCAATGTCCTAAATGTCAGTGAGCTGAAACAATATAAAGTTAACACTATTATTCTTCTTGTTATACCTGTCAACAACCACAAAATGCTTCAGACATATTTATGAATTCTTACCCATAATTCCCTCACTCCCCACTGAACACATATTGCACCCAAACAATACTATGTCCAGGATATTCAAGAGCGAGGACCCTGACAGACAAAAGAAAAGTTCAGTCCTACAATACACATAAAGACATAAAGCACGTCCTTCTTTGCAAACCCTCCCTTTCAAAAACAACAATACCTTGAATATTCTTAGTTCATAAGCAATTTCTCAATTCCTAAAGGAAAAGTAAAGACTAACTAAAACATGGATTAAACAAAATACTAATTCATTGTAATTTCCAAAAAATCCACAAGTGTAGTCACTTAGCCGTAGCCCTTTTTAACAGTCTTTCTATCTATAACAAAGTCTCTTTCTTGGTGTTGTTTTTCTTTAAGTATTCAAGTACAATGATATAATTCTGGGACAGAACAAATAACAAGGGAATTCCACATGAAGCTCCAAATGTACGGTAAGTACTCCTTGAGAATAATAAATAAATATGTGCCTTAGAAGAACAGGTGGAACAGTCTTGCTGTCGGTGAATTTCTTCCAAATGTTTTGTTTTACAGGACTGGCTATGCAAAAATCACAGGATCCAAGAAAAAAGAGGCTGTTTCCAGCTACCCAACAACGCAGGTAAATGCAGAGATAAAATGGACCCCAAGTATTGAGTGGAAATAAAAAAGTTCACAGTCCAAAACAATACAGGAAAGGCAGCATCCATTGAACAGCAGAGCCCACTAAATAATTCCAAATTGCAGGCAAAGGCTTAGGCTCCCGAGGGCACCTTTTAACCTGCACTTCGGGATCCTGTACTGTGCCTGACGCAGGATCTCAGGAAGGGGAAGGGACCTACGCAGAAGGTTGAGGAGCGCTAGAGCACGTCCTCCACCTCCTAGTGTCACACGCTGGAAGCCTAGTCAGCTGCGCTGCTCGCCCGATATCAGGACATGTGGCAGCAGCCGCTACAGTAGGTATTCTACCCAAACAGATGGTTCAGGTTGTTGTTTTAGCCAGAAACACATTTTTTAAATATTACTTTATTTTATTAACAGGAAAGAAGTGCCACAGAGACTCTAACTTCCCCATCCTTTCCTGAAGGCTCCTTCCACTGCTTTGTCCATCCCTTGGCCACTTTTCATTAGGATTTGGAAGTGCTAGCTCACCTGGTCTTTAGTAAGTAAACTTACAAGGGGATGCGTATAGGCCGATGAACATTTTGGATCGCATGGCGTATCCTAGCTATGTAGTAATTGATGAACATCAATTATCAATGTAATCAATCAATAACCACTAAGAGAATCATTAAGCATGAAACAATATATCATGAATTTTGTGAATAGCCACAACTCAATTATACGTTTTATACATTTTATACATTTTATTTCCCTATTAGTTACATTACTAAGTCATGAGATTAATTCAAGCTTTAATCAATCAGCTCAAAGTAACTAATTAATGACCACCAATAACATAATCTAATCAGAACTTGAGAAAACATATGCCATAATGCTTCAGCATAAGCCAACAAAGATGAATATGTTGGCATTAATAGCAGAGTTCAGCAATCAGTTTGTCAATCATTTGTCACTGTCACCGTCCCTCAAGGGAACCCTACCTAACCCAACTTAGCATTTAGCATGTGGGACTTCAAGCGAAAACAATTTAGAACATGAATTTGGAAACCATCTAGCTAGTAGATGTCCTATAAAAATAGTGCAGTTGGTACCTAGAAAGAAAAGGCACAAAAGTTAATCAGTCACATTGTCATAGTTACCTATACATGAAATGGATCAGCAACAAAGTCAGTCTTTGTCTTCAGTTCATCAATTGATCAGTAACGTATCAGGTTCTGACAGAATCTCGAATCATGTCTTCTGACATCATCAATTCTCTCCTCGCATCTGAAGTTTTAGCCCCTTGTCATGACTTTTTATTGGAGTTTTTCAGTCCATCCCCCTAATTCCTAATTGGTCAATTAATCAGCAGTTGTTACTCTATCCTATAATATTAATTTTACATATCTATGAATTCTAATATTTCTCCGTTCTCAATTTGTTGATTGGTTCACTGTACGATGTCCTCATCATCCGGCTCATTAGGTATCAAAAATGTTGCATCTTCTTCTCCAGTCAGTGTCTCTATTGTTTGAGTTCTGGGAAAGTACATCGAGTCTACCTTACACCAAACTGTAAAATGTTTAGTTTCATCATCTCTTGTCCATCAGTACATTGCAGAAAACTCTAGCAAAACATTTTTTTTTAAACAGCAAATGGTCACGGTCAGTTCAATGCACCAGCAACTTCTACATTGTGCGTTAATTAATTCGGCTTCTGCGTAGACCTGGAAAGGCTAGGCGACAACTTTAGCTAAGTTAACTCTACAATATAATGCAAAACATAGGTTATACATCTTAATATGGCACATTACTACATTATTATTATACATTTTCATTATTCCACACATTTTTAATCATTTTAGTACAAGTTCGTATAAGTGGCTGCCTTTCTCCATGGGCACATTTTCAAACATGCACATTCATTTTTCTACGTTTAGCTTTCTTATTAATTAAAATGCATAAACATTAATTAATAATTTCTAATTAGCATCTCTGCTTCAACAGAGGGAAAGGCTCATTCTCTTTGTCTGAAATCCCTCCTGCAAATATATACACCATTGGAATTTAAGTTTTTTTGTGAAACATCATGTAAGTAAAATAACTTTTGGATAAGTTTATTGTTTGATGGAGGGCATGCACCAGTGTTAATTTACCTCTTTCATTCCTGTATTTATTTTTTTTGGATTGTGGGTGGGGTCCTACTGGAGTTGCAGTAGGGACCTATTTTGCATTGCTTTATTAGTTTTTTTCAAAGGGAGACAATTTCACATCTTTGGGAGGACAGGGTACCTGGTTATGAAGTACCTCCTCTCCATTGTCCTGTCCGTTTGTGAGTTTTACACCATTTTTCTCATTTTACTGCCTGGGCCTAGACTGCCACAGGCCATGGGCACCCAGCATCAGGCCTTGAGTGTATTTTAAAAAACATTGTATGTACTATATGTTTTTATAAAACATCTGTTAACTAAACACAAACATAAGCATAAGATAAACACACATAGAAAATCAGAAAGTAATAAAAGGTAATCATAACGTGAACAAAAACCTAGGTGGGATTAGGGTTCGAATTGGGTGGATTGGATGGGGTCTAGGAGCAGGAAACAACACGAGGGAAAGCTAGGTAGGAGCAGGCTGGATAACACAAAATGGCCACACTCGTTCGCTCTGATTTTTCAGTGTTTAACTTTCTACCAGCACTAAAATCTGAGCCGAACAGAGCGATGTGCATATTCCCCCTCTTAACAGAAATCTGCGCAATCTTGCTGAGTTTTTAAATAACACCCAGGCTTAAAAATAGGCCCATATCAAGCCAAAAACACAGTCTCCACAATGACCCCTCAGACCAACCTATAAGGGACTGTCTGATTGCCCAATATAGGCCAGTCCAACTCTGCCTGTAATCGATCCAAACAGGTTCAATGCTACGATGCTGTATTAGCACTACTCACGCCCTTTACAAAGACTAGATAACATGCCATAAAAACTATTTAATCTAATATTTGTGCAGCTGTTGGTTCTAATAGGAAATGCCTATTTATTTTACTTGAGCATCATAGTAAAATATTGTTGCCTTAAGTCCTGTAAAGAAAAACACTTATATTCACTAATATAATACTAATGTTGGTTTAAAGTCTATTTATACTAAACCTATCAATTTCTGTAAAGACATTAAAATAAAGCAGACTCTCACCAATGGATCTTTATAAACAGCTATGTGCTCTTTTTAACAAATCACTATTTCCTTGGAAGACGGAGTGCTCCACCAGAGGTTCGTTAAATCAACATTTCATTTTCTACATACATTTGTCGATGGGCCAGCCTCAAACACATTAATCATCTTAACACTCAATTATAGGTGTATTAATCTTTTTCTGTTAGCTTTTTTTCTTCAGAGTGATACAATTCTCCATGTTAATATTATTTGCCAGTCCTTGAGAAAATGATGAATCACTGTTTTGTTAAGCAAGGAGAAAACTCCTCATTTGTTATAACAATTCACATTTATCACTCAAAAGGTGTAATCTAGGCTGCATTTAGATGAATCCCTGGCACTAGTGCTACAAATGAATGGGGATCTATCTAGCTATTGCTGGTCCTTAATATTTTTCAAGAAGTCCACTTCTAGTCCATGGCTGGGTTGGAGGAGGGGAGGGGAAATATAAATCCTCCTGCCTTGACTTTCTTGACAAATGGAAACTTTGCAAACATTACATTTGGGTCTGATTCACAAAGGTACCTTACACTTTTGAGTAAGTTTACAATTTTGAGTACAGTAATGACTTTTCAATATTCAAAAAGAGCACATTTGTAGTAACAGAAGATCTGATTCACAAAGAAGAAGGTAGACCTGAAGTGTAAGTGTACACCTGAAGTCTAGGGACCACATTTTTCGCACCACCTCTTTTCACACTTAGCACACACTTTTATCCAGTCAAACCCTTTTGCACTTCCCCTCATTAGTAAGTCACTACCACGTTTTCTTTTTTTTTCTAATTCCATCATGTCACTTTCTGAAAATCCAAATTTTTCTGAGGATGAGTTGAGAATTAGGGGGGATGAAATCATAAGAGTAGAGCCACAATTCAGGCACACTCCTTTCAGTAGGAAAATTGAATTGTGGGACAGGGTAGTCGACAGAGTCAATGCTGCAGGCACCTCCCTGCGCACAAGGGAGGACATTAGAAAGAGGTGGAAGGGCATCAGAGGCAAGGGATGTTCCCTGGTCTCCAGCTGCAGACCAAGAAGGCTGGCGTTGGCCCTCCCAGTGCCCCATAAGAGCCCGTTCTGTGGTCTCCAGGCAACAGCTGCAGACCAAAAAGACTGGCGGTGTCCCTCCCAGTGCCCCATTAAATCTCTTTCCATGGGAGGAGAAGGTCTTGGCCATCCTGCATCCTGATGGCTTTACAGGAATACCTCAGGGAGTGGAGTCTGTTAAGTCACAACACTAAAATGTCACCTAAGTGCAATGTCATGCATGCCCATGCCCATAACTCACCCGTTGTCACTTTTTCTGTCTTCCACTCACCACCACAGTGTTTACCTGTCCAAAGACCACTGTTTGGCAACTCTTAATTGAAGTGTACTCATCTGTGGGGGATAACATTTGTATAGCATGTGTAGAACAGGGACTGACATGACTACAACTTCCAGGAGGCGCTGTCACCCAAGCCACCACTCCAGTGTTTCGTTCAACAAATACCCTTGTTTGTTAACTCCCAATTGAAGTGCAATCACCTTGGGGGACAACATTTGTCAAGTATGTACTAGAGAGTGGCATGCCTGCAACTCTCAGCAGGCACTATTTCAGCAACTCCAAACACGAGAACAGCGGTCACTTGTCCAAAGACCACTGTCTGCCAACTCACAATTTAAGTTTACTCATCTGGGAGGATACCATTTGTCAAATGTGGGAAGTAAAGAGAGTGACATGACTGGTAAGGCCAGGAATACCCTGTGTCTGCAGAACCAACCATGAGCCCAGTGTTCTCTTCAGTAACTCCAAACACCAGAACAGAGGTCACTTGTCCAAATATCCTTGCCTACTAACTTTCAATTGAAGTTCTCTCACCTGGGAGGAACCAAGGTACAGATCATGCTCAACTCTGAGATGTGTCTGACTACCCAGCTTCATCTTGATCTGCTAACCCAGGATGAAACTATTGAGGACAGGAAGGACACCTTAGCCAGTGTGCAAAACAATGATCCCAAAGGCATCAAGATGCATAACCAGAATGCTATTGACAGCAGACACATTCACAATGCACTGACAACATGATGACTACAATCACATATACAACAAAGTCCAGGGTCTGCCTATTAAACAATCGACTAGGCCTCAAAATAGCCAAATCCATATCTTGCCTAGAAACTGGTTGGCCTGCACTGGTGGCAAGATGGCATTCTTAGGATATCCTCCCAAGAACTAATGATCTGCACATTTCAGCCGCTGCTTGACTTAAATGGAATTGGCATGCTTCACAAATGTCAGGTCAATACAACCAATAGCATAGGTACCTGTCACACTAGGATAAACTGCAAATCAAGTATGTACAAATTGCTTTGCGAAATGTCACTGTAAACCTTTGGAGGTAGATGTCCCAATACAACCAGTAACATTGTATGTTTCACATCAACAGGTCGAGCTTCCACTGGCCACAAAGAGCCCACAGAGCAGATTGCCACTATCCCCATGGATGAAGCCCTCAGCGATGATGATACTCCTGGACATCTGGATGTGAAGGGTGGTTCTGGCCAAACTGGACAACCTGGTCAGATCTCAACAGTGAGTCTCACTGTGGCCACTACATCACCTCCCAGCCGGGTTGCCTCCATATTACATGCAGTCCTTCGCCCCCCAACCTGTGTCCCTAGGACAGTGCAACAACCTTGTGCCCCCAGTCCAGGATCCTGAGTCACAGCACAATACCTCTGACAAAGATGGTCCAAGAACCAGTGGGAGGCGGCACCCTGTGACAAGGGCACAGGGCTGTGGGGGTAGAGTGAGTGGGAGGGATGCTGTGGGCCAGAGGGGTGAGGCCAATGTGGAGGTTCTTGGCCAGGACACCATAAGCCACATCTTCGGGGTCTATCAGGAGTCCCAAGGCGTGATGGGCCAAGTACGTGCTGAACTCCTGGAAATGAAGCAGCTGCAGAGGGACTTCCATCTGGAAATGAGTGAACAGTGGGAGGCTCACAATACCAACATGGCCTCCCTAACAGGGGTGCTGAGGGTCATTAACACCACCCTGAACAGGGATTGACAACAACACACTACCCTTTCCTTTGGCACATCCACACCAGGCCCTTCATCTGTACTACCCACTGGAAGGGAGGCCCTGTCAGGGGAGGAACCTGCCCTAGAAACCCCTGCCTCTGTAGCAGCAGATCCCCCCTACCACCACACAAGCTGGGACATCCAGCAAAGACTCCAGGAGGTGAGGATGGCAAGACACCCACCACTGCCAGCAAGTGACCTCTTCAAAAATTGCCTCCTTTGTGTGCCACATATCCACTCTGTTGACTGTTCTTCAACCACCTTCCATTTCCAATGGGAGTAGTACACTGGACTTTAGACTTCCAATGGTGTGGCATCGACTACAATGATTTCATCCACCATGACTGAAACCTTCACTCTTCTTATCTATCATGCCCCAAATTTGTTTTATGCACACATTTCCAATAATCAAAATGCCCTCCTACCACAACCACCCATATGTATAAAATCATGTCACAAATTCATTGCCTGCTTGCTTCTGTTCCACATTGTGCTATGCAGAGATGTAAGCCATGTGAACCAAATGAGGAAGACACAAGATACTAATGCAAGGAGGGATATGTTGCAGGTACAGTGTCCTGTTAAGGATTACTACCAACACATACAAACACATTGCTACAGTGTACAGCACATAGGCTGCTGCAATGTCTGGACTGTACTAGCCAAGAATGGCTGACTATTATTTTGTCAAGATTCATATACCAACATACACCCCCCCAGCCCACGGAAGGGAGGGCCTTGTCAGATATTGTCCTGTAGAACAGGCAAACAGAAAAGTGGATGGTGTCCCCACATTGAGCCTTATCACATACCACACCAAAAAAATCAAACATCACATTAACCAAAGTACAGACCGTGGGCAGTACAACAGTCCCTGATCACAGGCCCATCATAATCCAATGGACATGCATCTGGTGGATTGATGCTAAAATATGTCAGTGTTGTGGCATAGGCACTGTGGCCTGCAATGATGAAATACTTGTACAGCAACACCCAGGTCATATAAGAATATTGATAAGCATATGTGAAGGGTGAATGTCCTGCTTGCAATTGATGACAACATATTTCATGCCCACATAATCACACACATGATGCAATTGGCCCAACACATCACATTAAACAAGCAAAATGTGCCCTTCAGACCTTCCACCCAAAGACCGTGCAAACTGCCTTTACATGGGCCTCATACACCTCAAATCTGTGACCTACATTATCTGGAACAATCCATGTTCACTTTGTGTGTCAGAACTGCATCAGATACCTGACAATGTCACAACTCTGAAATGCCCACATGAGGATGTCATGGCAAAGGTACCTGCACAAAGACAGAACAAGGAGTATAGACTTTAAAACATATCTATTACACAACTCACATAGCAAGCACCTGGAACGGAAATTACATTGCAATGAGACTGACACAAAGTAGCTACATCAATGTGGGGATATGTCAGAGGCTTACGCTTCAAGCACACTTTGGCTGACTATTGCAGGGTATCTGCTCCATAGTTGTTTCCAAAACATTTAAATCCACACATTCTCACAACTATAGATTTTCGTACAGTCACTGTCATCACCTCCCATGACATACTTACACTCATGAAAAGTATCTATTGATGAGATCTTCCTTTTCACCACTGTCATCCTCACTTGGCTTTTCAGGAGTCTCACCTGGTGGCACTGCAGGCTCCCCCTCCTCTGGGATTTACGGGATATTTCTCTGCAGGGCAATGTTGTGGAGCATACAGCATGCCACAGTGATTTCACACACTTTCCCGGGTGAGTAGAAGGGATCTCCTCTTGCCCTGTCCAGGCACCTAAATCTGGCACCCGGAAGCCCAAATTGCTGCTTCACTACCCACCTTGTTCTTTCATGGGTCTATTTGAAGAGGACTTCCCTTGACATAGTTGGATTCATTATTGGCATCAACAACCAAGGACAGTTTGGATCTGTGGAGTCTCCTGTTAAAGAATTGGACATATGTGCAACAATGTGTCTGTTACTTCACAATTGTAGCACAAGACATTGCACACACACAAAAAAGACAGATGTGATATCAGCTGGGGTATGTTACTGCTCTGCATTATGAAGGAATCATGGGCTGAACCCCGATAAGAAGCACAGACCTGTGTAATGTTTAGATCCACCAAACAGACAACTTGTATGTTGATAGAATGTAAGTTATTTCTGTTGTGGTATACTTGTTCGTTGACATGCGGTGCGACCAAGCCAACACGTATGCCACCAATGTCCCCCACCATGTGTGGGAGACGGGAAAGCCTTGAAAGTCAGCCTTCACATGGGCTAAATTCTGGTATGGGGGAAACTGGATGTAGGTGTCCAGGAGTTTCAACACCGATGAGAGAACATTCTCCAACACCAGACTGAACATAGATTGGGACATGCCAACTGACAGGGCCACTGTATGTTGAAAGGGCCCTGTGGCTAGGAAGTGCAATACTGACATGACTTGTAGAATGGATGGTATGCTGGTTGGATGACTAAAAGCTTGAATCACATCAGTCTCCAACTGATGACATAAGTCCACTATTGTTTGCTGATTCAGGCAATAAAGAAGAATTGTGTGGCATTCTTCCATGGTCTGAAGGTCTGGCAGTGGACAGTAGAAAAGAGGTTGCCACATCCTCTCTCTCCCTGTATAACAAGACATGATTTCTAACATTAGTCATTGTATCCATTACAACATATGTGATGCATGTCGATATCATGTGAAAAGGCATTTCAGAAGGTATAGATAAGGCAACCAGTACACATCACAGCTGCAAAATACACAAGGGTCGCATGTGACCCCCATGATTTTCCACACATGTGCACAACATGTATCTGGATCAAACTCAAAGATGTGCACCACACTTGCCCCTCGAAATGTGACTGGATATCCCGACCGCCAAAATAACAGTTGGCGGGGGAGGACTGTGTCCCACTGACAGGGCCGGCCTTAGTGCTGGCGGCACCCTGTGCGACAATGTTTGTTGGCGCCCCCCCAATGTTCACCTATGCCATTGATTCCTTCACTACCACCTTTTAACAGTGCCCCTCAAGTCTCCATAACTGCTCTTGCTTAGATGCATTAAATTAGTTTTGTAGTGCCACTCATTTCAGCATAGGGTTTCAAAGCACTTTACTTTGCACACATACAGTATTACACAGAGTCAATCAGTCATAAGCTTGCAAATCAGTGTATAAAAAATGTTACATAAGACAGAACACTAAAAGATGTAGGAGTCAGATATCATCCATGCTGGCAAGCTGTTTAGTTTAGGAGTGCTTTGTCTGGAAAATCACAAACTCGGGGGCATATTTAAGAGCCCTTAGTGCCACCGGAGCCACACTTTTTGTGACGCTCCGGTGGTGTAATACCCTGCACCGTATTTACAAGGCAGTGTTAAGCCACTTTTTGTGACCTAATGCCACCTTGTAAATACAGCCCCTTCATGTGGAAGGGGCATGCAATTGGTGATGCTGTGGGTGTACCACAGCAACACCTATTGCTTTTTGACGTTGCCTCAGTTTTACGAGTTTTCAGAAACTTGAGGCAGTGCCAAACTCTAACGCCACCCCAGGGATGGCTTTAGCAAGACGCAAGGAGGAGCAATGCTTTTATTCTTCCTCGTTTTTAGTTTTTTCAATGTGTGCTGCATTCTGCAGCACGCATAGAAAGAGCAACATGCCAGACATGATTGTTTATGTTCTGGAAGGCGTCCCTTCCTGCAAATAAACAATTATTGCAAAATGATGCTTTGGCACTTCTGTGTGTGCTGCAGAATGTGGTAGACATGACCGCCCTGTTCTGCTGATTCACTCACTTGTCTCTGGACACTGCTGCCAGCAAGACCTCCACTACCTGAGCTGCTGTGTGCCGCCTCTGGGAAAAATCATGCCATGTCCAGCAGGTCACAGGACCCCTGTCTTCTCCCCAGAGCAGCTGGAAAAGCTAGTGGATGAAGTCCTACCCCTGTATAAACAGCTCTATGGTGCACGAGAGCAGCATGTAAGTACCTCATGTGTGTAGCTTTCTCTGTACTTCACCATCCTTTCCCTCCTCACAGGCTAGAATGTGGCCATGTGTGCCAGATTGACTACTTATGTGCCTGTTGTTGTAGTCTGTGTGGCATCAATAGTATGTACAATGTGCAGGTATTGGTGGACAGTGCCATATGTAAAGTTCGGTCACATTGTGTTGTGTGAGTTTTTTGGGTTCCTAGATACGCCTTGTGTTTGATGCACATAACTAGATGAGGAGGCATTACTTCCATCCACTGACATGTCTTTCCTCATGACTGTTGCAAATGTCAGACAACGTGTATGTGCATGACCAAATGAGCTGAGTATGCATGTTGTAAGGGTCAGTTAAGTGTAATGTGAGCAATGCGTATGGTGCCACAGAGATTTCTTAACACATCTGATCTTGCTAAACTGTTGTTTGGAAGACATATCATGACTCACTGTGACCTTCAGGTTGCCACACACACCACATGCCAAATTGCTGTTCGCTACATGATGTACTGTCATGCATGGAAGTGATGGAAATGAATTGTCATTTAGATTCTCCATGCTCAGCCTGCACAGACCAGGGCCTGTCAAATGTATCTCCCAGTATGGGTCCTAATCTAGGCTGGGGTAGACTCACGGTGGCTATGCAACTGTGGCACTGTGCCCACTCCTTGTACACCAGCAAATCCTGTCATGTGGCCATTATGAGGCTCTGGTGGCAAATCCTGCCCAGAATATCTCATTTTCTTTATTCAATTGGAAATGGGTTCAGAGGTAAGTTATTGATCTAGGCCATATGTGCACTTAGCAACATTGTCAATGTGTGTCTTTGACTCATGACAGGTCCCTTACTCCCACAGCTCTGTTGTCACCTTCACACAGGTCATATTTGTCCTTTAAAGGCTTATTGGATGAATGACAGTCTCACAGTGCAAACAGTGCGTTGAGGAGGGAGGCCATGATTTGTGAGTCAGTAGCTTGGCCACATAGCAAAAACTGTACACCACATATGCCTTTGTTTGTTGGATGTCATTTCTGTAGGATGGGCACATATGTCCAAAGGAGTGTTCTTTTGTACAGGTACAGATCACAGATTCCCAACCCCTGAATTTTTATGAATCTGCATTTGTTATAACACATGTCTACACATGGACAGGAAGACACTTTCTGTACTCACCAGGCCAGACCTTCATTGTTATTCATGTAGAATGTTTTAAGTTTGTACTCTGGAGGTTGCCTGTAGGGACTGTATGCAGCGAGTAATTCTCACAGAGTGTGAATATGTTGGTCCATTCAAGCCTAATGAGGTTACCCTTCAGAAAGCACATTGGTGTGATGTGTTTAATGGTGGCTCACATCATGGTCAGGTTGCTAAAGCATGGAATACAGGATGTGAGTAACTTTGCTTATTCATTGTAGGGCCTGAGCAGGGTAGTGTGTTAGTCTGCAGACGTAGAAATGTATGTCTTTAGTCATGTCCATGTACTTATTGGCTTGTATGTGTCACATTTGGTGAGTATTGACAAATAGGAAAGTCTTAGTTTGATGTTACTGACATGTATGTGACTCACCCACTTGTGATGAAAGTTGTGATCATGATCTTTTGATTTCTCTTTTGCATTCATGCAGGTCAATGTCACTCCAAAAAAGGGATTATATTGAGCCTTCACCACGAAGGTACAGACCCTGAAGATCCCCAGCTGGCGGAGCACCAATGCAGAAAAAGGTGAGAGGACCTGAGACGCTGGGCCCAGAAGTTCGCAGAGGCCCGGTTGGGGATGTCATCCCAACATGGGCAGGGTGCCCATCCGACCATGACCCCCCTAATGGCCTGCATTCGGGAGGTGGCCTATCCAGAGCTTGATAGGCATTTGTGGGTAGCACAGCAGCCACAAGGGGGTGAGTACAGGGCACATTTCTGCCGGTCACATGGCCAAGTGAATGAGTTAGGTTCTGAATGTTCCCTCTGACCAATAGGGATGAGCCATGTGTCACACAGTAGATGGGTGAGTGATTGTGTAGACATGTCATGAGGTGCATACTGATGTGTCTTGCATGTTGGCTCAGGGACCTAGGATACAAATATGTAGAATCCAAAAACCACTTACTCTGCAGGGACAACATATGGCTGTGTACATTGTTCAAACAACTACTGTTTGTTGTTGTAGTGTGTGTAATTTCCATGCAACAGACCACTACTCCTAAATGTTACAGGCCAAAGGTGAGTAGGTGATGGATCTCTTCAGCCATGTGTCTGGGTAAATGTGTGTATAGACATCTGTCACCCAGAGGCTAGTTGTCTTCAGCGCATGATAGGTGCTGCTGCCTCACTGCAGTCTGTAATGTGAAGATGTCCAACATACATATGACAGAGTTTACATTGTTCTTTGGATCACCGCTGCCAACATCCCTTGTGCCTACATGTCGGCATGTGTCCATATCTCTTTTAAAAAAACATTTGTAAGCTGCTGTTTCATGCATGGTCTACCTATGTTGATGGGATCATGTCTGTATTGTCTCACATATATGTGCAGGGTGAGCTCTTTGGGGAATAGTACATTTACAATAAGGATACATTTCATGTTGTGCCACAGACAGGAGTTTGTCACCATTGTTTATTGACTGACACATACCCTCACCCATCATAGCATGTCATTTGGCATGGACAACTGCAGTACGAATGAGAGACATGACAGGTGGGGCCAGCGAGGGGAACTGCCTTAGAGCCTCTCCATCATCCAAGGAACGAATTGCGTCTACTGATGCACTCAGTGTATGCAATTGTAAGGGGTGCCAGACATTAGTGGTGATTAGTCTGGAGCTTGCTGGCTCATTGTTACATGGATTTGGGGGACATCTCTCCCTGACAAATTGCACATGATGTCTACAGGATCCATTTCCATGCCACATGAGTGGTTTATCTGAGCAACATTTATACTACCTCCATGACCCTGTTGAGACAAATTTCACTTGGTGAAGTGTGCATTGTTGATATATTTCCAGTGTGACAGGGGTATTTCATGTCACCTTCGCCAGGCTATTGTACTTTTGTCATCAACATGCCAGGATTTTGTATCATCATTTCTATTGCCCTAGGGTAGCCATGTGCTTTATAAATTTTATAACATAACATAACATAACATAACATTGTTGGGTCATTATTTATGTGACAATTGATGTGTGCATGACCTTGTGTGGGATATGTGGAAATACATTTGACATTGACCTACTATAGTATGCCAACAGGTAACTGAGGTCTGCTCCATGGGGCAAAGGTGTGAGGGTCATGGTATCTCCCACTTGTTGAATGGGTATTGTGATTGCACAACTTCAGCCATTCAATTGTAGTTGTCTGAGATCCTGATTTTCCTGTGGGCAACTGTTGATAGTTCTGATGGCATCTGTGCATATGTTATAGTACATGAATGGGACAGATAGGTAGAGTTTGTTATTGGGGCCTACTTGATATCCTGGTAGTGTTTGCTAATCACAACTGTTGTTCAAGTGTGATCATGGACATGTGAAGACCCTATTTCTCTTTGTATTTGTATTTGCAGCATCAGCACCGACAAGAGAGGATGACGGGGCACAGCTGAGTGGGAGAGCTTCTGTCCAGGGGGCTTTGGGTCAAGACACCAGAGACACAGAGGGACCCAGTGGCCTGGAGGGTGAGGGGAGTGCCACGGGGGAGACTGGAACATACTCAACATCAGTGAATTATTTCTCCAGTGGACACTCCCTAGTGGTGGCGGACCCATCGGGCCATCCCCTTGTACCATTTTTGTCCACTACCCTCTGTTCTATTACTGTCCTCCCTGTTGCTCCCCACTGAGTTGGGCGTGGGTGGGCATCTCCTATGCCACAGCCACCTCTGCCCTAGTCCCTCTTACCCTGCTGCCCTCAGTGAGGAGGCTATTGACCTCCTGAGAAGTATCTCTGTGGGTCAGTCAGCCATTGTGAATGCCATGAAGGGATTGGCAACTCAGCTACAAAACACAATTGCATTCCTGGAAGGCTTTCATGGTGCCATAGATCTTTTCAGGCTCTGGCCTCCTCACTGACGCAAGCCAGTCACCCCCCTATTCTGTCCCTCCTCCATCTTCCCATTCCAAATCCCCCCTTCTCCTACCTACTCAAACACGCAGACAGATCCGCACGCATCCACATCAACACACAAAAGCAGCATACACAAACACAAGCACCACAAAACACACTGGACCACAAGCAAACAGTATCCACCCACAGACCCAACAACAGTTACCACTTCCCCAGTCACCCCCATCATTGCACACACAGAACATCCTGCATACCCACAGGCACCTCACCAATAGTAGGCACATACCCACCACACCCAGCATATCCACAGACACCACCCCAAAACACCACCAGACATCCATCACAAGCACCATACCCGCAGAGAACACAGCACAGACACACATACATCCACCACACCCAGCATACCTGCAGTCACCACCCCAACAGACCAACACACAGCACTCCATCCCCCAGCACCTCCCAGTCCGCCTAAACATACAAACACACTAACCCTACAGATACTCACCAAACACAAGCATACCTCCCAGAAGCACGCACTCACAACATCCACCCTAACACAGCAGACAACCATTCCCTCAACCTCCAAATCCTGACCCCTGTCTGCTGACCGTCCCCATGTCCCTAATAAAGATTTTTGTTTTACCTTAACTTTTCCCCTGTTCCCTCCACCCCGTCTCAAACCCAAGAGGCCTCCACCAACCTCCCAGCCCCTCTCTTCCATCTCCATGCTCTCCCCTACCACCTTCAAGCACCCATACCTCTCCTACCCAAGAAGAAGCCCACCCCTCCCAAAAAGCAGACCACTCCTCCCAAACCCAAGACCAAACCCCCCCAAGGATGATCCCTGAGGTGCCTGCCTGCCTACTTGATGCCCCTTCCTGTGGCACAAAACAGTGCTATTATGGACAAATACATTGACTGGCCAATGGCCTTGGTCTATTTGAATTTGGATGTTTGTATGAACCCAGTCTGCCTACTGTTGTGTGTGTTTCAGCCTTCTTGCTCTTCCTTGCTGTTGTTTGCAGTATCTGACTTTGTTGGCAGTGCTGTTGTCCACCAAGACAAGGCTATATGCTGGGTGTATGGATACGTGGGTGTAAATGCAATGATTGTATAATGGCATTGTGTATTGTTTGGTATGATAAGTATTTCATCTTGTGTTGTCCAATGTGAGCATGTATGGTACTAGACTTGTCCCCATTATATGGATCATGTACTCATCTGATGTGTGTCAGCTCTAGTTTTATTTGTGCAGATATGGAGTGTGTTCAGTTTTGCTACCTTTGCTTACAACTAACTGTGCATGTGTCCATTTAGCATTGTGTGTACTTTGCAAATAGTTCCTGTAGATGTGTGTCCCATGCAGTTGGAGTTGCATGTGCTTTGTTGACTTGCACTTCCACATTGTGCAGATAAGCATGTCATTTGGGTCTAGCATTGATTGTCCCTGAGATACACGTAGGGCCATTTCCTATGCAAATGTTGTTTAATTGGCATGTGCAATGTGATATGTGTCCCAATCCATCTTTCTTCCCTGACTGCTCCTGATGGTCCCATCCCAATTGTGCAGATATTGTTTGCATAGTGAGGTTTGTCTATTGATCTCTCTGTCTATTGTGCATATCATTATCTTTCTAGTGTGCTGTAATGTGTGTGATGTGTGTGTCCATTGCAGGGCTGTTTACTGGCAGTGTTTATTTGTGTTCCATGCCACATCTATACATATGTGTGTTGAATGTGACAACAGTCCATGGCCTGTGAGGAATGTGTGAGTTGCATTTGTATTCATGATGTTAGTGTGTTGTTGGTGTTGTGTGAGACAATTCACTGTACCTGTGCCTGAGATGGTCAGACATGTGTTTTTGTGTAGTGTTGCAGTGCAGTGTGAGTGACCTGCCCAAAAGGGGTGTATTGTGACTCTGAATGTGTCCATCTTTATGTGTGATTCTAACTGTGTACACAAAGACACATGTACTTGGTGCCCGTAGCGTGAACCCCATACTATGTGGATGACGGCACAATTATCTGTTGGTGCAGTTAATAACACAGGTAGGTGTGTGTACTTACAGTTGGTTGCACCCAGAGCAGCATGGATTTTGAGAACCTTCGATGAGCAGCAGCAGCGCAGGACCTGTGTGATGGGCTCCATGGTGGGCCCAGACGTGTAAGGCTGTCTGCAGGTGAGTGTCTCCCTCTATAGTCTCCGTTTCCGCCTGCTGGGATATGGTGGTTGGACCGCTGTGGTCACATTGCCAGTGTGCAACCTCATAATGTGTCCGGCAGCAACACAGGCTCTGCCGGCCTGTTTATGCTGCCTCGTGACTGGTGGTCTGTGCTGCCTGGTGGTGCTGGCGGTACCGCAGCGGTCTTTGCTCATAGGCCCGCATGACTCACAATCGTCTGACTGAAAATCCGACAGCGGTCGGACCGCCGCCATGGTGGTCGATGGATCACCAAACTCGTAGTGAGGCCTTTAGGCTTCAAGTCTAAACTTAGATTTCAGGTCTAAGTTTACCTTTGTGAATTGGTCCTTTACACGTTTGTTGTAACTTACATGGTTTTTAATAGTTTCAGCACAACACATGGCTAACCACTTTTCCTGGAACAGGCTTCCACACCAAATAGTCATGGTAGGCACTTAAAACAAAATCCCACAGGAAATAATGTTAAATTAAAGTGAATTGTTTGAAACAGTAAAATATACATATATATATATATATATATATATGTATATATATATATATATATATATATATATATATATATATATATATATGTATATATATCCAAACACAAACACAGTCCTGGTCAGTGACGAGGTGAATTCTTAAGCGGTCCGGCACGGGTTCCAGGAGCCCAAAATCTTGCGTGTAGCAATTTCATAATCCAGAAAAGGATAACCGGACACCATGACCATGCAAAATTACATTTATTGACGCGTTTCGGCAGTAGCCTTGCTCACAATATTCCTCCAATTCATTCAAAGCACATATAGGGGGTCATTCTAACCCTGGCGGTAAAAACCGCCAAGGCGAATGACCGCGGTAGCACCGCCAACAGGCTGGCGGTGCACCGCTGGGCATTCTGACCGCGGCGGTTCAGCCGCGGCCAGAAACGGAAAGTCGGCGGTGTACCGCCGACTTTCCGCTGCCCCTGAGAATCCTCCATGGCGGTGGAGCGCGCTCCGCCGCCATGGGGATTCTGACACCCCCTACCGCCATCCTGTTCCTGGCGGGTCTCCCGCCAGGAACAGGATGGCGGTAGGGGGTGCTGCAGGGGCCCCCGTAAGAGGGCCCCAAAAAGAATTTCAGTGTCTGCCTAGCAGACACTGAAATTCGCGACGGGTGCTACTGCACCCGTCGCACTCTGGCAACTCCGCCGGCTCCATTCGGAGCCGGCTTCATCGTTGCTGGGTCTTTCCCGCTGTGCTGGCGGGCGGCCTTTTGGCGGTCGCCCGCCAGCACAGCGGGAAAGCCAGAATGGCCGCCGCGGTCTTGTGACCGCGGTGCGGTCATTTGGCGGTAACCGCATGGCGGCAAATCTAATCTATACAACATAAAGAAAGGACTAATTTACAAAAAACAAGCTCCTAAAGAGGGAAAGCGTGGCGGCCATTTTGAACTGTATCTTTTTACTTCTTATAACGTAATAAAATGTTAATGGCAACACAACATATTCAACACTTTTGCCTATAATAAGGAACTGTATTTATCTTTATATTACCTTCAGTTTGTCAACCTATAGTAATAGTTCATAATAATGCAGGTTAAATATATTTGCCCTCTATAATTTTTAAAGATGTTATAATTCTTTTTATTTACAAAAAAATATAAATCCACTTATCCCCTCTGGCTATTTTTCAATTAATTTACATAAAATTTACATAAAAATACTATCTTCACATTAAGTCCCTAATCACCCACTCTTAACTCCAATATAAATCTAAATTCACTTCTAAAAAGCCCATTAACAGTGTTATAAAACCTAAATGTTTTTTAAATATTTTAAATATTACAAATATTTTGAATATTTTATTTATTTTGTTTTAAATATCTTAAATATTTTAAATATGCCTCATATATAAATAAGACTAATTGAAAAAAATAAGACCAATTGAAAAAAATCTAAAATGTAAAGAACCCAACTGCAATGGCTTGCTCTTGTCCATCTTAACTACTTATTATTCCGTTATTTAGATAGACATCCCATTTAAATAGCTAATATCAGTAGGGTATCCTAACTATATATAAGTAATACCTCAATCTAAATAATTATAAATATTTAAATATATTCAGAAATCTCAAAATAAATAGATAAATGGACAAAAAGCTAAGTCTGCAAATTGGAACCTTCCTATAAATACCAATACTACACAGGTTCCCACACCGCACATACTAATAACCCCAAAATATACAAGCAAAGGAATACAAAAATAGAAATATAAAAATATTTACAATTCTTAACTAATATACATTTGGTAGTATCAAAAAATTCATTAATCAGAAGAAATTCATTAATCAAAAAAGATCCACAAGTCGAAAGACTCCGGATATAAGTTTAATTTTTTCTCAAATATATAGCTAACTCCTCACTAAGGTTTAGTCCTTGTGGAGCAAGGGTCTCGAAATCAATAATGTATTTTGACTCAAGAATTCTCAGTTTTACAACCCTGTCCCCTCCGCGTGGATCCTTCTTCACCTGATCAATAACTAGAAATTTTAACTTATTGACATCTCCATTGTGCATGGCCTGAAAGTGCCTCGCCACCGGGTACTTTTGATCATTGTGTTTAATGGCTCTCATATGTTCGAGAATCCTCTTTTTCGCTCGATGAATAGTGCTGCCAATATATACCTTGTCACAAGGGCAAATAAGGCAATAGATGCAGTAATCAGTATTACAATTATAGAGACCTCTGATTTTAAACTGTCTGTCTCCTAGCCTAAGGATATTAGAATTTTCGCTCTTACTGCATGCCTTACAATTCAAACAGCATACAAAGCCTATATTTTCATTGCCATTATCACAAATATTCGAAGTAACCATGTTGTGGCTTAAGTTGTCTCGCAGGGATCTACTCTTTCTAAAAGTAATCTGAGGTGTCTCATGTACATATTGTGTCAATACAGAATCTGTGTGCAGAATATGCCAACTTCTATTTAATATAGATCTGACAGTCTTTGATTGTTTAGAAAACGTTGTAATGAATCTAATACTTTCTTCCTCATTAGCTTTGATCTTATGAGTGTCAAAAAGCAAACTTTCTCTTGTAATTTTACTAACCTTATCCATTGCCTGCACAATCAAATGTTCGCTATATCCCCGTTCTTTAAACCTTATGCACATATTTCTCTGCTCAGATTCAAAATCAAGGGTAGTACTACATATCCGTTTTGCTCGCAGAAGTTCCCCATACGGGATACTGCGTATAAGACTACCCGGATGTGCACTCTGTGCACTAAGAAGACTATTTCCTGCTGTTTTCTTTCTATGCAATTTCGTGGTGAGTCTTTCTGCCTCTACAGTAATCATTACATCTAAAAATTCAATGCTACTATTATTGACTGACCCACTGAAAGCCAGATTACAATTATTCACATTTAATTTCGATATAAAATTGTTCGCTGAAGTCATGTCACCTCTCCAAATGACAAATACATCGCCGATGTATCTACACCATAAAATTACATGTTTCTCAAATTCAGGTAAACTGACGGACATCTGCTCCTCCCACCAGCCCATGAACAAGTTCGCGTAACTGGGGGCGAAGCAGGTGCCCATCGCGGTCCCCTGTAGTTGTCTATATACATGATTGTCAAACAGAAAAAAATTGTTCTTTAAACAAAAGTCAATCATATCTATTATCATTTCAGTATGTAGCAAATATTTGCATGTAATTTTATGGTGTAGATACATCTACGATGTATTTGTCATTTGGAGAGGTGACATGACTTCAGCGAACAATTTTATATCGAAATTAAATGTGAATAATTGTAATCTGGCTTTCAGTGGGTCAGTCAATAATAGTAGCATTGAATTTTTAGATGTAATGATTACTGTAGAGGCAGAAAGACTCACCACGAAATTGCATAGAAAGAAAACCACAGGAAATAGTCTACTTAGTGCACAGAGTGCACACCCAGGTAGTCTTATACGCAGTATCCCGTATGGGGAACTTCTGCGAGCAAAACGGATATGTAGTACTACCCTTGATTTTGAATCTGAGCAGAGAAATATGTGCATAAGGTTTAAAGAACGGGGATATAGCGAACATTTGATTGTGCAGGCAATGGATAAGGTTAGTAAAATTACAAGAGAAAGTTTGCTTTTTGACACTCATAAGATCAAAGCTAATGAGGAAGAAAGTATTAGATTCATTACAACTTTTTCTAAACAATCAAAGAGTGTCAGATCTATATTAAATAGAAGTTGGCATATTCTGCACACAGATTCTGTATTGACACAATATGTACATGAGACACCTCAGATTACTTTTAGAAAGAGTAGATCCCTGCGAGACAACTTAAGCCACAACATGGTTACTTCGAATATTTGTGATAATGGCAATGAAAATATAGGCTTTGTATGCTGTTTGAATTGTAAGGCATGCAGTAAGAGCAAAAATTCTAATATCCTTAGGCTAGGAGACAGACAGTTTAAAATCAGAGGTCTCTATAATTGTAATACTGATTACTGCATCTATTGCCTTATTTGCCCTTGTGACAAGGTATATATTGGCAGCACTATTCATTGAGCGAAAAAGAGGATTCTTGAACATATGAGAGCCATTAAACACAATGATCAAAAGTACCCGGTGGCGAGGCACTTTCAGGCCATGCACAATGGAGATGTCAATAAGTTAAAATTCCTAGTTATTGATCAGGTGAAGAAGGATCCACGCGGAGGGGACAGGGTTGTAAAACTGAGAATTCTTGAGTCAAAATACATTATTGATTTCGAGACCCTTGCTCCACAAGGACTAAACCTTAGTGAGGAGTTAGCTATACATTTGAGAAAAAATCAAACTTATATCCGGAGTCTTTCGACTTGCGGATCTTTTTTGATTAATGAATTTCTTCTGATTAATGAATTTTTTGATACTACCAAATGTATATTAGTTAAGAATTGTAAATATTTTTACTATTTCTATTTTTGTATTCCTTTGCTTGTATATTTTGAGGTTATTAGTATGTGCGGTGTGGGAACCTGTGTAGTATTGGTATTTATAGGAAGTTTCCAATTTGCAGACTTAGCTTTTTGTCCATTTATCTATTTATTTTGAGATTTCTGAATATATTTAAATATTTATAATTATTTAGATTGAGGTATTACTTATATATAGTTAGGATACCCTACTGATATTAGCTATGTAAATGGGATGTCTATCTAAATAACGGAATAATAAGTAGTTAAGATGGACAAGAGCAAGCCATTGCAGTTGGGTTCTTTACATTTTAGATTTTTTTCAATTGGTCTTATTTTTTTCAATTAGTCTTATTTATATATGAGGCATATTTAAAATATTTAAGATATTTAAAACAAAATAAATAAAATACTCAAAATATTTGTAATATTTAAAATATTTAAAAAACATTTAGGTTTTATAACACTGTTAATGGGCTTTTTAGAAGTGAATTTAGATTTATATTGGAGTTAAGAGTGGGTGATTAGGGACTTAATGTGAAGATAGTATTTTTATGTAAATTTTATGTAAATTAATTGAAAAATAGCCAGAGGGGATAAGCGGATTTATATTTTTTTGTTAATAAAAAGAATTATAACATCTTTAAAAATTATAGAGGGCAAATATATTTAACCTGCATTATTATGAACTATTACTATAGGTTGACAAACTGAAGGTAATATAAAGATAAATACAGTTCCTTATTATATGCAAAAGTGTTGAATATGTTGTGTTGCCATTAACATTTTATTACGTTATAAGAAGTAAAAAGATACAGTTCAAAATGGCCGCCACGCTTTCCCTCTTTAGGAGCTTGTTTTTTGTAAATTAGTCCTTTCTTTATGTTGTATAGATTAGATTGATATGTGCTTTGAATGAATTGGAGGAGTATTGTGAGCAAGGCTACGGCCGAAACGCGTCAATAAATTTAATTTTGCATGGTCATGGTGTCCGGTTATCCTTTTCTGGATATATATATATATATATAAATATATATATATATATATATATATATATATATATACATATATATATATGCAAAAAAGAATAGAGAACTCTGGGTAGTTCCCAAGTTTAGGTGGAGAGCAGCTCTAGTAAGGAGCAACCTGCAACACCAGTGACACTCTAGGTTTGCTCACCTCAAATGTCTGTTTATGTAGCAAAGTTTTTAAGCGTAGGATCAGCACAGTGCTATCCACGCTGAGCTAGATAGTGACAAAGTATTTTGCCATTTGTACAGCAAAGTCTTTAAGCATAAGTTTGACACAGTGTCAACCTTGCTGAGCTGTAAAATGACAAAAGCCATTTACCACTCCAGGCACAGTATTACAGCTTTAGACTGATAAAATACCTTCTGAGCCAACCTGGAACGAGTAAAAGCAACCCCTGACACGTGTTTCTCTCTCATTAGAGCTCATCGGAGTGGTTTAGCTTTGTCCAGAAACAAGGGAGCACCCAGTATAAATCAAAACAAATCCCTTTCAGGGTTAGAGTAATGCATAAATTATGCAAAAAAAAATAGAGAACTCTGGGCAGTTCAAAAGTTTAGGTGGAGAGCAGCTCTAGTAAGGAGCACCCTGCAACACCAGTGACACTCTACATTTGCTCACCTCAAATGCCTATCTAGCAAAGTTTTTAAGCATAGGATCAGCACAGTGCTATACACGCCGAGCTAGATAGTGACAAAGTATTTTGCCATTTGTACAGCAAAGTCTTTAAGCATAGGTTTGACACAGTGTCAACCTTGCCGAGCTGTAAAATGACAAAAGCCATTTACCACTCCAGGCATATATATATATATATATATATATATATATATATATATATATGTAGAAATTGATGATTGATGTTGTCTATATAAATATATTACTTAATAATAATACAAATTATTATTACCATTATTATTAATACATTTGTACTTTTTATGTACATTAATATATATTTATTTATATGGTTACCAATTAAAAATAACTTAATTTTATTAAATTGAACTTCATCAACATAAAGCAGAACTAACAAGTTTATTATAGTAATTGTGAGGTAAATGCAGGAACTTTGATGCGATTTGTTGAGGCCGATTTGTCAAATACTGTTGCATTCACCTTTTGTAAGCTGCTTGCATTGTTCACAAGGAAGAATACTTTTTGGAACTGAGGAACATCAGAAGACTGTCTACTGGAAGAATTTGGATCTATTTCGACAAGATTGGATGAGTATGACTCCTGCTTCCTCTTGAATTTCTCAATTATGAAGTCTGTCATATCTTGCAAGTTGCTTCTTTCTGACTCAGAAAACTCAAAGGTTCCAGGATCCCTTCAGAAGAAGGGCTACCTGCTGTGGAACTTATTTCTGGGAAGAAAAGTGTAGATGTCTATAGGAAAAGTGACAGCTGTATCTCCCAGGAAGAAAAACTTTTAGTGTGGGCTTGACCGAAAAAGGGAATACATGCTTTTAGGTGAACCCATTTCATGATTTCAAGGAGCACCTTCTGGACACCTGGCAAATATCGGACACGAGAAGGGAAAATACAGAACTTTGAAAAAAGTTGGCACTTAAAAATCTTTTTATTCCAGGAGGAATATTAGGAGGTGGCGAGGTTACCTCATGAAGATGTAGGCTCCATAGGGGAAAATTTATATTTGCCTCACTATGAGACTTCTGCTGCAAAGCCGAAGGTTTCAGTGGGACTCGAAAAAAAGATATCTGACTTCGTGGAACAGTACATGACCATGTCTTGTAGCCTTGCCCAGTTGGTGAAAATGAAAGTGCAACAAGGTTCCTAAGTCAGAATATAAAATGTGAGAGTAGAAAAAGCTACAAAAATGTGCCTAATGATGATGCACTCTTGACGGCTTTAAGTTCCAGTGATGTCCAAATTGAAGTCTCTTGAAGCTGGGATATGGGCTTGTAAAAAATGTGGATCCCTCATTAGCCATAGCTTCTTTCATGGTTCCACCATCTGGTTCTGAAAGTGATTAATTGTGAAAGCAAAACTATTATCTTGGATAAACCGGTAGGCCCTAAACTTGAAGAGCGTTGTCCACCCCCCCCGCCCACCCACCCCCCCTGCCAGCAGCAGGACCTGCAACCTTTGAAAATAAAACAATAATAAACCACGTTTATTATTGTTTTATTTTTAAAGGGGGAGGGGCCGTCGGGGTGAGGAGCTTGAGGGTAGTGCACAGAGCACTCCCCTCAGTGCACATGTATGTTTGACCAGCTGTCTCAGGCCGGCCAAACACACATGCGCACAAAGGCTCTCTCCAACTCCGCACTGTGTTGACAGTTGAAAAGAGCCAGCCAAGGCTCCCATTCTGATTTGGAGTGCCCAGCCAGGGTACTCCAGCAAATCATAACGCTGCTTTGAGCAGCAGCAGGCTGGGAGCCTGCAGTGCAGCAGCGAGCATAGGAGAGTGGCAGTGACGTCCAGGTAAGTTTTTCTTTTTTTAATTTAGATTTTCTTTTTCTTTTATTCCACCCCCCCCACCCACGCCCCTGCCCCAGTCCCGCCCACTTTTCAAAGTTGGCAGCTGCGACTGCCTATGACACTGTAAAGCAGAGATTTGCATTTTTAGATTTCTATGATTTTTAGATCAAGGCTTTTTAAGTATTTCATTAATCTAAGGACCAGATATATGATGCCATTTTTGCGTTCGCAAAATGCCTGATTTACAGAATCGGGCTGTTTCTAACTACAATAGGCTTTTTGTCATGTATGGAACCCAAATTGCGATATGATAACACGTTACTGAGTTGTAATTCAGATTTGAAATTAAACGCCTGTATTTGGAAGGGGCTTGTTTAGGGTATCCCTTTGAAATACTGTTTTAAAATGGAAGTAATTACTGTTTTGCGACTGGTCACAAAGCATTTATATTTTCGCAACTACCCAAATATTGTGATAAACCATTACAAAGCGGACCCCTTCCTCTTTGTGAATGCTAACAAAAACATTTTTAAGAGTACACTCATATAATGCTACTTAAACGTTTTAATTTTTCTTAAACATTTCCCATTTTCTTTAAAGTAAAATGGATTGCATTTAAAAAAAAGTACTTTACTTAATAGCAGTCTCAGACATGGTGGGTTGCAGACTTGAGCCGACCATCATCCTTGTGATGGCTGCGCTGCGGTTCATAGTCTGCTGCAATTTGTGAACTACCTTTTGCGACCTTCCTCATTAATAGTTATGAGGTAGGTCGAAATGTGACCCTCTACCAATTAGGTTTTTGAGAACAGACCTATTAGTACATAACACTTATCGTATATAGGTCGGTTCTCAAAAACAGAATGCATGTGGTATAAGCTGCAAGAAATACACCAATGGCATGGAGAAGTTAAAGGTGACTTGTTGACTTCTGCACGTTATGCTGTCCACTGGGCTGACAAAGAAAACATGGCTTGAGGCCTAACTGTGTAGTCCCGCTCCTGCACCTTTCAAACCTGCAAGCAAACCGGTCGAAATAAACCTTTGTGACAGGAAAGAACCCTCCTTTCAAATATTAAATAAGTGAACCTTAAGTAGGCTTTTTAGCCCATAAGATGGCATGCCTAGTATTTTAAAGTAATACACACAGAAATGTACTTTTGGCATGCATCTATAGTGGCTGACCCCAAAAGCTATTGTAATTATGAAGGACTGTAGCTGTCCTATGAGAAAATTAGAGTTCAGAATAAAATCATAAGACTTCAAACGCTATTTTTAATGTTGTTGGTAAGGAAATATCATCTACATGGTAATGGACGTGTACCCCTGCACTGAGTGCCCAATTGTACTGATGTATTGATCCCTAACACGGATCATGCGTGTGCCTCATGACATAGGCCTGTCTCACGGATTATGGTCTTGTTGGACCGGGAGGGACGTCCAAAGCACTACCTTCATAGTGGTGGAAGGATACTACTGTCTTTATCAAGAGTTAACCAGCACAAGTGCAGTGGCAGCATACCGTTTAGGGATCAGTAGGATTAAACAGGTCCTTTTTAACCTGTGTCGCTGGAGTGAGGCCTACAAACTCATTCACCTCCATTATTGTGTGCTTAACTCCCCTTTGACCTACATCGGTGAGACAAAAAGTGTTGCACATTGCAGGAGTGGTGACTGCACTGGATGTATGTGTGCCTGGGAAAGTCCAGTACAGGGATAGAGCAGTGCTGTGCATGCATGGTGAGTGCATGCACTGGGTGTATGTATGCCGCAGGGGAATACATTACATTAAAGATGTAGTGATGTGCAGTGTGTGCGCCGTGAAAGCAGGTGCAGAGTGTATGTGTGCTTTACAAAAGTACAATACATGAACGGCGACGTGTTGTGCAGCACGCGCATGGTGACTGTATGGGCTAGCACCACGCGCATGGTGACTGTATGGGCTAGCACTGTGTTTGTTTGCAAGTGACACAACCTGGCACAATACAGAAAGGCTACAGTACTGAGCAATGCACACAGAGTGAATGTATATGCTGAATGTATGTGTGCCTGTGGTGGCACAATACATGTAGGCAACAGTATTGCACATTATGTGTGCTATGTGGACAATCTGAGTGCAAGTGTGCCTCCGATGGTACATGAAATGGCAGACACTGGGGTCTCTTTAGGGACACCCAGGCCTATGGGGCAAAGACATGAGGGTAGAGGAATCTCCCCAGACAGATTTAAGTATTGCTGTACTCCTGTGCTCTGGGTGGAACACACTAGAGGAGGGAGCGAGAGACTCCCCCTGTACACTTCAAAGGGTGCTCTTTGATTCAGTGATAGATCACAAGGAAAAGGCCTGTACACATCTCAAGAAGGAGATGGGGCTGATAAGAGAATCATAAAGAGTAGGGGCTGGGAGCCCAGAAGTAACCTGATGATGCGCATATCACAGTGACTGGCATCCAAGTGTGAACTCTAGTCTCTCCCATGGCCTGTGTTGTAAGATTATCAGCTTCAGAGTCTCTCCTGCTGTGACAGACAACCTTTCAAATGAAAGAGGAATAGAATAAGTGTACACTTCAAAGAAGCAGAACCCGAACATAAAACATCTATTTGAAGAGGATGTGGTGTAATGGCCAGGGCTGCCAACTTTGAACATGGGGAGCCAGGTTCGACTCCTAGCATCAGCTCAATATCCTGTGATTCTGTGCACATCACTTAATCTGTGCTGCCAACCAAAAATAAATGTGTCCTTGTGTAATATAACTGGTGCTCATGTAAAGCCGTCCAATACATTCGGGTCGAGTTTGCACTATATGAAAAACTGCAACAAAAAAAACAGGACTAGGACCGTAATCACATTTGGTGTCTGGAAATAGACTATAGAAAGGGGAGGTTGAGACTGCAAAAATGTTTTCATCTTCCAAGCAGCCACACAGGCTTTGAGAGGAGGAGATACTTAGCAATACTTTTTACTGTGACCAGGACTAGGGGCCAAGCCCTGCTAGTCTCTCTGTCAGGGTAACCAAAGCAACCTGCTTTAGAGCCTGGAGCACCAGTGCCTGCCGCTTGCGAAGACCAGTTTTCCCTGTAAGAAAGAGGAGAGTTTTGGAGAGCGCAAGATCCAGTGTGGGACCCTTTGCGGAGGACTCCCAATGCGAGGTGTAAGGCAAAAGCTGTTGCACCAAATGGTCGTTGCCTATGTACAGAATCGGGTTGGTGACCCCCGTGTGCCAGGAGAGGGCTGCCATGAAGTTAGCTGTGAGCTGTATGCTATGTAAGGAGAGTGAACCTGTGCTGTATTGTTGCAGTGACCCTGTATGCCAGGAGGCGCCACCTTTGAAGTCATTGCTGCTGACAAGTGCCAAGACCTGTGTTGACCTTAGCGTAGACCCACATGCCAGGAGGGGCTGCTTTGGTATAGACTGCTGTACAGTGAAGACTGGTGACTTATTTGCAGGTAGTGCAGCAACCTGGTATGGCAGGAAGGGCTGCCAAAACTGCATTAGGTGTGAAGTAGGAGCACCTTTGATTGCTGCTGGAGCTGCCCATGACTTTTGAGGGAGAGCCTGCACCTGTCACATTCTGCCACGCATTCAGCATACAGCCCAACTCCCCTGAGCAGGACTGAAACATTTGAAGTGTAGATGGTTGAGACACACGCTGATACTCTATACGCTTCCTCACTGCTGGAGAGTATAAGACTTTATATGGGCCTACTAGGCTCCAGGGGACTCACAACTGAAAGCACTTTTGACTACTTTCTAAGAGTTGGAGTGGACTCTTGAGTAATACCTGCTAGTGAGTATTTCCTGGATGCAGCCACAAGTGAATGGGATATAGCCCTAACCACATTATGATAGCAGGTGGGGCAGGGATTTGCCAGTGAAACAGTAGAGTCCCAAATTCAAAGGGATTGTGTTATTGCTTCTGAATGTTGTAGTACTACTTTGAATGCATAGGGTTAGAAATAAAATTCTTCTTTTCAACATAATAATACATATTTGACTCCACATTGATTTTTTGATATTGCTATATGCTCTTTGAATTATGAGTCATGTTAACTAACTTGTAGCTACACTGCCCCAACCCTCCTTCCCCCATGTGAGAGTTTTGACTGCTTGCTCACAGCTATCACTGAAAGATAAGTGCAGAAGGGATACTTGGCCCAGTTTCTCAGGATCCATAGCAGGCCGGGTCCTGCGTCATCAGCTGTACAAGGACTCAACCACCACGGTTGCACCCATTAACCTCTTTGTGCCCTGTGGTTCTCTGGAAGGGGTTGAGACAAAAGTTTATTGAAAATTAATTTCAATGGTGGTCTGTTTTTTGGTAAATATTTAGGAAACACAACTTTTAAAAAGTTACACTTTGCCTCCTGGCAGATTGCTCCGCCAGTGTTTCCCCTGAAGGAGGTTAGAAAACGGCCCCCAGAGCAGGAATAATGCCTTAGGTCTTTCACAAGAGGACTTAGGTGTGATGTATGTGACATATGTCATCTCAGGAAGGACTTCTCTGGATGGTCTAAAAACATCATTATATTGAAAGGGACAGGATGAGGTCTGCCCATTCATAGTTAACTGTACAAGGTGACCTGGGGAAGGTACGCCTTTTGTCCAGTAGGCCCTTTATTGCCAGTTTGGCACCAGCCCCGTGGGAATGGGTGTGGTCCCAGAAGCAGTTTGGTGTAGCAGAGGAGGAGGTGACTATCAGTTCCCTAAACACACCAGTGGGAGGCACACAAGTTCCCTCCGCAGGCAGAAAGATTCTGCCATGTTGGATTCTGCCATGGCGGATATCTGTTCACCATATTATGACACACATACGCCAATCTGTCAGTATCCAGCCACGTACTCAAATCCGCCACACCAAAGGTCAGTGATAAACTGGAGGTATCAAAACCCACACTGTTACGCCAAAAGAACTACGCCCATCACATTTTGACCCACGAATCACCACGGCGGACATTCAACGGTGGTAAAAAATTGGCGGTATATACTGCTGCGCTCAAAATGGACACACACAAACAAAACAACACCACATTGGACAATTCAAACAACACACACCTGACACCCATTCACACACTACACCCACAGACCACTATAAAATAAACACACCCACATTACCCACAACTGTTTACGACAGGTACAAACATTGCAATTTAACTGGACAGAACATGAGAATAGATAAATGACCTGTAGCTGGCTGCAGTGATAACACCAGGAGTGTATGTCAGGTCACCAACATCTGCAAAATGAATTGCCAGAGGGTACAGTAAGTGGGCATAGAAGTGGGAAATAACAGCATGCCAGTGCCACAGAAATTCAAACAAATGTAAATGAAATGTGAAGTAACTGTCTTACCTGCGTGTCATTAGACGTATTGTCTGATCACTGATGTTCTGTTATTCTCATCCTCATCCTCTGACTGTAGGGCAGTCAACCATTGTGAATGCCACCCATGGGCTGGCAGCCCAGATGCAACAGACTAATGCATTCCTGGAGGGCATTCACACTGGCTTGGCGACCCAACAGAGATCGATCCAAGCTCTGGCCTCCTCTCTGATGGCAGCCATTGTCCCTGTTTCCACCCTCCAACTTCCTCTTCCCAGTCTCATTCTCCTCAACCCCAACCCATCCCAAGCACACAGGCAGATGAGCATGCACACAAAACAAAACACAAGAGTGGTACAGGCAAAAACAAGCAGCACACTTCATTCCATAGGCACTCACACAAACACCATCCAGATGCAGACACACCAACAGCCACTATTTCCACTGTCTTCCCCTCCTCATCCTCCTCCACCTCCTTCCCAGTTCTTTCTACACTCACACATGCATGCACTACATCATCATCCACTACTAGCATCATCACCACACTAAGCAGAACACACACCTCATTGGCAGACACCTCCACAACAGCCATGCACACGTCGCCTGTGTCCTCTCCCAGTGTGTCTGTCCCCCCCTCCTAAGGTACACAAACTCAAGCACTCAGACACCCAACAGCCATCCACCACACAACAGGATCCAGCCCATGCACCTTCACCCAAAATCAGCAGACACCTCCAATAACCACTTCCTCTTCCTCCAGTCTCATTACTTACTCCCTATCTACTATTGACCTCTTTCCTACCCCTCCCCCTCATTCTGCATGCATGGGCAGGGTAGGAAGAACCCAGCCAAACACCTCAGCCACCCAGTCCAAGGGCCCAGTCATCACCATACCCACCCATGGTGGAAAAGGATCTAGGCCACATGTCCTGAAGGTGAAGGAGCCTGTACCAGGCAGCCTCAAGGTAATGGAGCCTGACTCAGCTGCCAGAAAGAGCAAGGAGCCTGCCCCAGTAGGCAAAAGGGGAAAGGAGCCTGCCCCAGCTTCCAGGAAGACAAAGGAGCCTGCAGCAGCTGCTAAGAAGGGAAAGGAGCCTGCCCCCAGCTGCCAGGAAGAGCAAGTAGCCTGCAGCAGCAGGCAGGAAGAAAAAGGGGCTTGGGGCAGGAACTGTGACGAGCCCCCACCACCAACCATGGTTGTGCAGCCGTCCGAGGTGGCAGGGGATGGGCAGGAGCCTCCCCCCACCAGTAGCACCACAACCTCCACTAAGCAGCTGTCCAAGGTTGCAGGGGATGGGCAAGCCTCCCCTCCAATAGCACCACCACCTCCAGGGAGCAGCCGTCAACTCCGGCAGACGGTATGTAATCCTGAACCACGGCCAAACTCCAGAAGAGGCTGCAACGCATCCAGAACACCTCCGCATGCCTCATCCTGGACATCCCCTGCCACTGCCACATCACAGACCACCTGAAAAACCTGCACTGGCTCCCAGTCAACAAGAGAACCACCTTCAAACCTTCAAACTTCTCATCCACGCTCACAAAGCACTACACAACTCCAGACCAGAATATCTCGACAGACAACTCTCCGTCTACACCCCTACCCGGCATCTCCGCTCTGCCAACCTCGCCCTTGCAACCGTCCCGCGCGTCCGCAGAAGTACAACCGGTGGTAGATCATTCCTGCACCTCGCCGCCAAAACGTGGAAAACTCTTCCCATCCACCTGCGCCCAACCAAAGACATCCTTACCTGCAGGAAACTTCTCAAGACCTGGCTGTTTGAGCAGTAGCAGTACCCCCCTATCTTCTCCTCCCTCCCCTCCTCAGCGCCTTGAGACCCTCACAGGTGAGTAGTGCGCTTTACAAATCCTTGATTGATTGATTGCCTCCATGGGCTGCTGTGCGGCCTGCCCCCTGCAAATCCAGTGGGTATGACACCCACCTGAGAAACTGTGACCTTGCACTCCCCAGGATCAAGAGCACAGGGCATGATGCCCCCTCCAGAACCAGTGGGTAAGACACCCACATACCCAAGACTCCCCAGGATCAAGAGCACAGGACACGAGGGCCCCCTCCAGAACCAGTGTGTAAGACACCCACATACCCAAGACTCCCCAGGACCAAGAGCACAGGGCACAAGGCCCCCTCCAGAACCACTGGGCAAGACCAAGAGCACAGGGCACGAGGCCCCCTCCAGAATCAGTGGGTAAGACACCCACAGATCCAAGACTCGAGAGTCTGTGGCCTTGCACTCCCCAAGACCAAGCAGAGGACATGTGGCTCCCTTCAGAACCAGTGGGCAAGTCACCCACTCCACAGACATTGGCCTTGCACTCCCCAGGACCAAGCAAAGCCATTTTTTCCCTCCAGAACCAGTGGGCAAGTCACCCACCTGAGAGACTGTGGCCTTGCACTCCCCAGGACCAAGCACAGGGCATGTTGCCCCCACCAGAGCTAGTGGGCAAGGCACCCACTCGAGAGACTGTGGCCTTGCACTGCCCAGGACCAAGCACAGGGCATGTTGCCCCCTCCAGAACCAGTGGGCAAGTCACCCACCTGAGAGACTGTGGCCTTGTACTCCCCAGGACCAAGCACAGGGCATGTTGCCACCTCCAGAACCATTGGTCTTGTTCCATCTCCCGGCTGAGGTGCCCCCATCCCCCTGAGGTGCCTGCCTATTTACCAACTGATGCCCCTGCAGTGTTCTCTCCGTGTTGATGCAGGTGACATATGTGGCCTTGAACTCTGGCCTGTGGCCATGTGGCCTATGAACATTGTTGATTGGGCTGTGTCCCTTTTTCTGTGCATATGTATATATCCTTTATCTTACCTAACTTATTTTTCTTGAGATGTTGCTCTCATTACATTTACTTTTTCGCAATCGTTTGGTCCTTGCATTAGTCATCCTAGTTATGGGGTAAAAATGTTTTAGTAATGCAGCTACTTGTGTGTATGGTGTTCGGGGTGTGTGTGTGCTGTGCATGTGTGTGTCACTGTCACTTTCCTCCCCCCTCCCTTGTGTGCTAGGCGGCTGTACTCACCATTGCTGTCTTTGCCGGCGTTGGTGTTCGTGGTGGAGCAACATGTAGAAGATCATGGGGAAGACATGCCGTTCGGGCTCAATGGCGGCGTGGTTCTTCCCTGTAGCTCCAATGGTGAGTCTTTTCGCTTCTGTGCAGTGTTTCTGCCAGGCTTTTGATGTTGTTGGTACTGCCCCAGAAAAGGTGGATTGCAGTGTCTTAATATGGTGGGCGGAACATTGACTTACGCTTGGCTGTTGGTGGCTACCACCGTGGTGGCTGTTGTTTCCGCCCTGGCGGTTGGTGTGGTACGTTGGCTGTCTATCGGAGATCTTTCCGCCATGGTCATAATTTGGCGGTAGTTACCGCCTGCCTGTTGGTGGCATTACCGTCACTTTAACACCAACCGCCAAGGTTGTAATGAGGGCCTTAGTGTATGTCTGTGAAACCTAACAGCAATGTATGTCTAATGAAAACTGACAAGGGCAATGTATCAAGTATTTTGTATAAGAAAGGGATCCAGAAAATGTTTTGCATGTTAAGGGGAACGACCTTGATGACAGTTCCTTTCAATGTACAAAATTATCGGCTGGGCTAGCGGCCAACATTAAGGAGCTCATTATGATATCGGAAGTAAGTACCACTTACCGCCAAGATACTGCTGCCACAGCAGATTACCGCCACCCATATTATGACCCACACATAGCAATCCGTCACTATATAGCCACACACACAAGTCCGCCAGACCAACGGTCAGTGATAAACTGGTGGTAGCAAAGCCCACACTGTTACGCCAACAGAACTAGACCCACAGCATTATGACCCACAAATCACCACGGCAGACATTCAATGGCGCTAAACCATTCACTGTACATACTGCCTCGCTCAAAATGCACACAACCTAACAAAACTACACCACATTGGACAATTCAAGCTACACACACCTGACACACATACACCCACCACACCCACACACCCACATCACTATAAAACACACACCCACATTACCCACAACCCTTTAACAATACAAACAAGTGCCACAAGAGAGATAACAAGACCACAGAAAAGACCACAGACACACACCACCATCACCTATACACCATCCACGCACCCTACATCACATACCCAACACAGCATCCCACACAACATCACCCACACCTCTCACAGTACACCCATGGCACCGCAACGATACCCCAGGTTCTCTGAGGAGGAGTTAAGGATCAGGGTGGAGGAAATCATCCGGGTAGAGCCACAGCTATTCGGGTCACAGGTGCAGCAGAAGTCTGTTGCTAGGAAGATGGAGCTGCGGCAGAGAGCAGAGGACTGGCGGTGGACCCTCACCTTCTCCCCCACAACTAACAACATGGAAGGAGCAAGTCTTGGCAATCTTGCATCCTGAGGGCCTGGCAGGAGTAGGAGGAGGACAGGACTCTGGTAAGTCAGATCTCTATTACTATCACCACCCACCTACCTGCATGCCATCACCAACCCCCACCCTTACTCTCACTCCCAACACTTCACCACCTCCCACATACCCCACCATCACAACTCACTCATCCCAATACCAAGCCCTGCATGTAACACCAATGCATGGACACCCCTCACAGACCTGCACGGACACCCTTCACTAAAGCATGCACATTAGAGAGAATCACCTAGCCCACGAAATCACTACTCACACAAGGCAAACCTGCCAGGGCAATAACAGCCATACAGGGCAACACACCGATGCACAAGATGACTCACACAGAAACAATAACATTGCATTTACATCCCGCAGGTCCCCCACCCAACGTCACCGGAGAGGAGGTGCCAGCAACTTCCAGTCCACCCGCAGAAGAGGCCCACTGTGATGACAGCAGCTCTGGATGCCTGGATCTGGATGACCAACCTGGCCCATCAAGAATCCCCGGACAGTCGGTAACCCAGGCACAGTCCCATACCACCACAGAGCCTCCCCCCTCCGGAAACACCAGCACAGTACCCACCCGGCGGGCCCATACCTCTGTCCCCAGGACACATCAATCAACAGTGTGTCCATCACTACAGGGACCCCAGGCCATCCCACAAACACAGGACGATCAGGGACCTGGGGTCAGTGGCAGTGAGCACACGGTTCAGGGGACAGAGGCACAGGACAACAGGGAAGCTGGGAGGACTGCTGTGCAACACGGGTAGGACAGGCGCAGGGAACCGACTTTCCAGGAGGCACTCACCAACATCCTGGGAGCATACCACCATTCTCAGGAGACGATGGGCCAGATACTGGACAAGTTGCAGGAGACCCAGCGGCTGCAGGAGGGACAGTACCTGGGGATCAGGGAGGACTTGAAAGACATCATTACCACCCTGGTCTCCATTGCAGGGGTGCTGGCAGACATGGCCAACACCATGAGGGAGGCAGTGGCACACCACCGGGCCCCTGACGCTAGCAAAACTGAATGAACACCCTTCCACCTCCACTACCGCTAGTGGACAGGAAGCCTCGCCACAGGAACAACAGGCCACCAGCACCCCACCCCCTGCAGAATGAGAACCCCCATAAACGGTCCCTGCGATCCAGGCAGAAGCCAGAGAACATTGCCAAGACCCCACCAGGAAATAAGACTCTCCTGAATGTCACCCTTGTGTCCCACTCTGTCACCCTGTCCACCTTGAACTGCCATTGCTCCCCTTCCTATGCCCCCTTGGACAATGCACCTGTGATACAAATAGACTGGACTATATCCTGGGCATTTGTTCATCATCACCCCAGCCCATTGCATGTCCCCCTCTAATCATTAGCACTTAAATAAACACCATTTGAATAAATACAAGTATGGAGTCTGTCAAATCATTTAACCATGTATTCGTTTAACAAGCTTTAAACACTGCAATATAACTGTACAGTAATGTATATATAGGAATGACCTGTAGTTGGCTACAGTCAACACACCAGGAGCGATAGTGGGGCACAAATATCTGAAATAGAGATGACAAAGGGTACAGTAAGTGGCCATAGAATTGGGAAAATCAGCCTGCCAGTGACAATGTCAAATACAAAACAGTCAATGTATAGTGTTATTACAGTGTCTTACCTGTGTGTCATTGGAAGTACTGTTGTATTATTGCACTTCTGCTGTCCTCATCCTCGTCCTCTGCCTCCTCACCTTCACTGTCCACAAGGTCCACTGCTGCCACACGCCCATCTCCAGCCTCATCCTCCTGCAGGAAAGGCACCTGGTGATATAAGGCAATGTTGTGCAACATACAGCATACCACGATGATCTGGCAGATCTTCTTGGGTGAGTAGCACAGTAATCAACCTGTTAGATGGAGGCAACAAAACCTGGCCTTCAGGAGGCTGAATGTCCTTTCTATTACTCTTTTTGTTCGCCCATGTGCCTCATTGAAACGTTCTTCTGCCCTTGTCAATCAATCAATCACGTAATTTGTAAACCGCGCTACTTACCCGCCAGGGTCTCAAGGCTCTGTGGGGGGGAGCTACTGGTCGAATAGTGTAGGAAAGTACCATCTTGCCTGGCATGTTAACCCCATATTTCACTGTATATATGTTGTTTTAGTCTATGTGTCACTGGGACCCTGCCAAGCAGGGCCCAAGTGCTCATAAGTATGTGCCCTGTATGTGTTCCCTGTGTGATGACTAACTGTCTCACTGAGGCTCTGCTAACCAGAACCTCAGTGGTTATGCTCTCTCTGCTTTCCAAATTTGTCACTAACAGGCTAGTGACTAAATTTACCAATTCACATTGGCATACTGGTACACCCATATAATTCCCTAGTATATGGTACTGAGGTACCCAGGGTATTGGGGTTACAGGAGATCCCTATGGGCTGCAGCATTTCTTTTGCCACCCATAGGGAGCTCTGACAATTCTTACACAGGCCTGCCATTGCAGCCTGCGTGAAATAACGTCCACGTTATTTCACAGCCATTTACCACTGCACTTAAGTAACTTATAAGTTACCTATATGTCTAACCTTCACCTGGTGAAGGTTGGGTGCAAAGTTACTTAGTGGGTGGGCACCCTGGCACTAGCCAAGGTGCCCCCACATCGTTCAGGGCAAATTCCCCGGACTTTGTGAGTGCGGGGACACCATTACACGTGTGCACTGTACATAGGTCACTACCTATGTACAGCGTCACAATGGTAACTCCGAACATGGCCATGTACCATGTCAAAGATCATGGAATTGTCACCCCAATGCCATTCTGGCATTGGGGGGACAATTCCATGATCCCCCGGGTCTCTAGCACTGGAACCCGGGTACTGCTAAACTGCCTTTCCGGGGTCTCCACTGCAGCTGCTGCTGCTGCCAACCCCTCAGACAGGTTTCTGCCCTCCTGGGGTCCAGACAGCCCTGGCGCAGGAAGGCAGAACAAAGGATTTCCTCTGAGAGAGGGTGTAACACTCTCTCCCTTTGGAAATAGGTGTGAAGGCAGGGGAGGAGTAACCTCCCCCAGCCTCTGGAAATGCTTTGATGGGCACAGATGGTGCCCATTTCTGCATAAGCCAGTCTACACAGGTTCAGGGATCCCCCAGCCCTGCTCTGGCGCGAAACTGGACAAAGGAAAGGGGAGTGACCACTCCCCTGACCTGCACTTCCCAGGGGAGGTGCCCAGAGCTCCTCCAGTGTGTCCCAGACCTCTGCCATCTTGGAAACAGAGGTGTCTGTGGCACACTGGATTGCTCTGAGTGGCCAGTGCCAGCAGGTGACGTCAGAGGCTCCTTCTGATAGGCTCTTACCTCTCTTGGTAGTCAATCCTCCTTCCTAGGTAGCCAAACCTCCTTTTCTGGCTATTTAGGGTCTCTGCTTTGGGGATCTCACCAGATAACGAATGCAAGAGCTCATCAGAGTTTCTCTGCATCTCCCTCTTCACCTTCTGCCAAAGGATCGACCGTTGACTGCTAAGGACGCCTGCAAAACCACAACAAAGTAGCAAGACGACTACTAGCAACCTTGTATCGCTTCATCCTGCCGGCTTTCTCGACTGTTTCCAGGTGGCGCATGCTCTGGGGGTAGCCTGCCTCCTCCCTGCACCAGGAGCTCTGAAGAAATCTCCTGTGGGTCGACGGAATCTTCCCCCTGCAACCGCAGGCACCAAAAGACTGCATCACTGGTCCTCTGGGTCCCCTCTCAGCATGACGAGCGTGGTCCCTTGAACTCAGCAACTCTGTCCACGTGACTCCCACAGTCCAGTGACTCTTCAGTCCAAGTTTGGTGGAGGTAAGTCCTTGCCTCCCCACGCTAGACTACACATTGCTGGTTACCGTGTGATTTGCAGCTGCTCCGGCTCCTGTGCACTCTTCCAGGATTTCCTTCATGCACAGCCAAGCCTGGGTCCCCGACACCCTTTCCTGCAGTGCACAACCTTCTGAGTTGTCCTCCGGCGTCGTGGGACTCCCTTTTGTGACTTCAGGTGGACTCCAGTTCACTTTTCTTCCAAGTGCCTGTTCAGGTACTTCTGCAGGTGCTGCCTGCTTTTGTGAGGGCTTCCCGAGTTGCTGGGTGCCCCCTCTATCTCCTCCTTCAAGTAGTGACATCCTGGTCCCTCCTGGGCCACAGCAGCACCCAAAAACCTCTACCATGACCCTTGCAGCTAGCAAGGCTTGTTTGCATTTTTTCTGCGTGGGAACACCTCTGCAAGCTTCATCGCGACGTGGGACATCCATCCTCCAAAGGAGAAGTTCCTAGTCCTCTTCTTTCTTGCAGAACTCTAAGCTTCTTCCAACAGGTGGCAGCTTCCTTGCACCCTCAGCTGGCATTTCCTGGGCTCCTGCCCACTCTCAACACTGTCGCGACTATTGGACTTGGTCCCTTTGTCTTACAGGTACTCAGGTCCGGAAATCCACTGTTGTTGCATTGCTGGTGTTTGTTCTTCCTGCAGAATCCCCCTATCACGACTTCTGTGCTCTTTACACCTACCTTTCAGGGTCTTGGGGTGGGCCTCTACAAGCTCACATAGGTTTGGGGTCCAATCGTGGTTCGCATTCCACTTTTGGAGTATATGGTTTGTGTTGCCCCTATACCTATGTGCTCCTATTGCAATCTACTGTAATTTTACACTTCTTGCATTACTTTTCTTGCTATTACCTGCATAATTTTGGTTTGTGTACATATATCTTGTGTATATAACTTATCCTCATACTGAGGGTACTCACTGAGATACTTTTGGCATATTGTCATAAAAATAAAGTACCTTTATTTTTAGTACTTCTGTGTATTGTATTTTCTTATGATATTGTGCATATGACACCAGTGGTATAGTAGGAGCTTTACATGTCTCCTAGTTCAGCCTAAGCTGCTTTGCCATAGCTACCTTCTATCAGCCTAAGCTGCTAGAAACACCTCTTCTACACTGATAAGGGATAACTGGACCTGGCACAAGGTGTAAGTTCCTCTGGTACCCACTACAAGCCAGGCCAGCCTCCTAGAAATAGCCATGTCTTGAGGCGTTTCCTGAACATCAGGAGGTCCTGGGTCTGGCGTAGGTGGAGCGGTAGGGAGTTCCAGGTCTTGGCGGCGAGGTGAGAGAAGGATCTTAATCCGGTGGTGGTGCGGCGAATGCAGGGGACGGAGGCGAGGACGAGCCTGGCAGAGCGGAGCTGGCAGACGGGAGTGTGGAAGATGAGTCTGTCGTTGAGGTAGGCCGGACCTGTGTTGTAGAGGGCTTTGTGTGCGTGGGTGAGTAGTTTGAAGGTAATCCTCTTCGATACGGGTAGCCAGTGTAGGACTCTGAGGTGGGCAGAGATGTTGTCCTGGGATTCCTCACAGGGGTTAGTAGCCATGAAAGGTTGGGGTAACCAGAGTCACCTGAAAATATCAAGGGACAATTGTTAGACACACACTACCCCGTAGGGCCCACATCATACCCACACACCAACAACCCCTGGGTGGGAACCAGGGCTCATCTGTTAGCCACACCCGGTGCCTCTGTAGTTGGGCCATCACATTTGCGATGCTGCTATTCCTCAGGATAAAGGCATCATGCACAGACCCAGGATACTTTGCATTGACATTGGAGATGTACTGGTCCACCAGGAACACTATCTGCACATTCTTGGAGTGAAAGCTCTTTCGATTTCTGAACACCTGTTCATTTCTCCAGGGGAGGGTCGACAAATGCAATATGTGTACCATCAATAGCCCCAATAATGTTGGGGATATGTCCATCAGCTTTCACTGTGGCCAAATCCTCCACCTGGGGGAAAATGATGTAGCTGCGCATGTGTTTACTCAGAGCAGACAATACTCTGGTTGTTACTATTGAGAACATTGGCTGAGACATTACTTAAGCCAAGCCCACTGTCACTTGGAAGGAGCCACTTGCCAGGAAATGGAGCGCAGATAGGACTTGCACAAGATGGGGATCCCGGTTGGCTGACGGATAGCAGATATCAGGTCATGTTCCAATTGGGCACACAGATCTGTGATTGTGGCCCTGTCCGGTCTATAGGTGAGGTTAATGTGCCTATCCTCCATTGTTGCCAAGTCCACCAGGGGCCTGTACACGGGGATGTCTCCATCTCCTATTCATCCGCAGCGGTTGCAATCTAGGGGGCAAGCGGTGAGGAGCTGGTCAGTATTCCATATTTCCAAACACTACACTGCATTGCATGTTGTGACTGTAACACAATATTGTTGTATTCGCCCAAATGGTGCCTATGTGTACTGTGACACAGTTAGGTGCCATGGCCTGCCCTCCATCCCCTGAAATGGCGTCTGCCTGTCCTGTATGAAGGGACAGGTGGAAATGAGGCAATTACGCTGACATTGTGTGCTGTTGCGGGAGGCAGTCGAAAACCGCTGTCCAAATCCTCATTGGATGCCATAGGGCCTTATGGGTTACAGTGGCCAATGGTGATGTACGCCGGCGGTGACAGTACGCACCGCCACGGATGTGACCGACATTTTCTATCTGTTCACCCACTTGCTACCTGACCTTCAACAGGAGAGGACCTACACTGAAAGTGCTGCTGTGACCTGTGTATGGAACCGACCATGGCTTGTGTCACTGGGAAAAGTGCCCCTGCCTTCACCGCTGCAGGGTTGGAAAGACTGGTGGATAGGGTCACACCCCAGTACGAATGCTGTATGGGCCTTTAGACCAACAGGTGAGTACTCTGTGAGCACGATGAATGGTGCAGGGTAAGGGCCCTAGGCAGCGTGCTGCATGTATGGTGGGCAATGTCTGTGCGTAAGGGGATGTGAGGGCTATGGTGGGCCAATAGTGTAACAGGCAGGACGGCCTGACTGATACCTTTTCCTATGTGTATTTCTCTGAAGGTCAGCACCCATCAAAAAAGGGTGTCGGGCGTGCCATCGCCAAGGACGTGCGGATCCTGGGGGTTTACGGCAGGTGGAGCACCCACTGTCGTAAACGGTGGGAGGACCTGAGACGCTGTGCACAGAAGACGGTGGAGGACCAGCTGGGGTTGGCCTCCCAACAAGGAAGGGGTGCCCGTCGAAACCTGACTTCTCTGATGGCCCTCATACTGGTGGTTGCCTATCCGGAGCTGGATGGGCCCTTGGGGCATCACAGCAGCCACAAGGGAGTGAGTACAGTGCCCCAATATACTACTTGCGCGTGGTGGGGTGGCATCCGGGTGTGGGCCTGTGGGTGTCCCTAGGCCAGACCGGCCAGGGTAGGGCCCATGTTGGGCAGGGTCTGATGTCAACCTCCTCCAAACATGCTAGTAGGCCTCCACTACTGGGCAGGGGTCTGTGGGTCTCAGGCATGCTGCAATTGGTGTTAGGTATCCCTGTCCATGGGCTGGTGACTAGCATTGTGACTGGTAGTGCATTGCCTGCTGCCCTGAGTGAGGAGGCTATTGACCTACTGCAATCGATCTCTGTTGGGCAGTCAACCATTGTGAATGCCACCCAGGGGCTAGCAGCCCATTTGCAACAAACAAATGCATTCCTGGAGGGCATTCACTCTGGCTCTGGCCTCCTCCCTGATAGCAGCCATTGTACCTGTTTCTAGCCTCCCCCCTCCAATGTCCTCTGCCCAATCCCATTCCCCAAGCACACAGGCAGAGCAGCAGGCACCTAGGACAACACAGGAGTGGTTCAGGCAAACACAAGCACCACAGATCATCACACAGGCACTCACACAAACACCATCCAGATGCAGACATACCAACATCCACTGCCTCCACTGTGTCCGCCTCCTCCTCCTCGTCCACCTCCCTCCCGGTAGCGTCTACACTCACACCTGCATGCACTACATCCTCATCCACTACCACCATCACGCCTATAACTACACACCCCTCACTGGCAGTCACCACCCTCACTTCCATGCACACGTCCCCTGTGTCCTCTCCCACTGTGTTTGTGCCCCCTCATCTCAAGGTACCAAAATGCAAGCACTCAGACATCCAACAGGCATCCACCTCACAACAGCATACAGCCCATGCACCTGCACCCAAAAACAGCAGACAGACACCTCCTACAACCACTTCCTCTTTCTCCACTCCCAAACCTTCACCCTCTTCCCGCCCCAATGTCCCTAAGAAGCTTTTCCTCTCCACCATTGACCTCTTCTCTACCCCTCCTCCCCCATCAGGCCAGGGTGAAGAAAACCCAGGCAAGCACCTCAGCCTCCCAGTCCAGGGGCACAGTAGTGTCGACAGCTACTGCAGGTGGGAGAGGATCCTGGGCACCAGGCAGCAACACTGACAGGGTGCCTGCACCAGGTGCATCAAGGAAGGGCAAGGAGGCACCACCAGCTGCGACTAGGAAGGGCAAGGAGGCACCACCAGCTGCAGGTGTGAAGGGCAAGGGGCAATCCCCAGCTGCTGACAGGAAGGGCAAGGGGCCTTCACCAGCAGGTAGGAAGAACAGGAGGCCTGGTGCTAGGACTCATTTAGAGCCCCCACCACCAACCATGGAGGTTCAGCCGTCTGAGGCTGCACGGGATGGGCTGGAGCCTCCCCCCACCAATGCCAGCACTGTCACCAGCACCACCACCAGCACCGCCGCCAGTACCACCATCAGCATCGCCACCAGCACCACTGCCAGCAGCAGCAGCCCCAGTGGCAGCAGTCCGAGGCTGCAGGGGATGGGCTGGAGCCTCCCCCCACCACTGCCAGCACCGCCAACAGCACCACCGCCAGCAGCAGCAGCCCCAGTGGGCAGCCGTCCGAGGCAGCAGGGGATGGGCCGGAGCCTCCCCCCACCACTGCCAGCACCGACACCAGCCCTGCCACTGCCACCACTGAGGAGCCATCACCGCCGGTGGACAGTGTATATTCCTGCCTCCATGGACTGTTGTGCGTCCTGGCCCCAGCAAATCCAGTGGGTCTGACACCCAGGTGAGAGACTGTGACCTTGCACTCCCCAAGATCTGCATCACAGGGTACAATGCCCCCTCCAGGACCAGTGGAAGAAGCCATCCACTCACCGCATCCTTCCCAGGATGAAGCACACTGGGCACAATGCCCCCTCCAGAACCAGTGGAGAAGCCATCCACTCACCCCATCCTTCCCAGGATGAAGCACACTATCCACTCACCCCATCCTTCCCAGGATAAAGCACACTGGGCACAATGCCCACTCCAGAACCAGTGGAGAAGCCATCCACTCACCCCATTCTTTCCAGGATGAAACACACTGGGCACAATGCCCCATCCACTAGAGAGACTGTGGCTTTGCACTCCCCAGGAACAAGCAGTGGGCAAACCACCCGCTTGAGAGACTGGCCTTGCACTCCCCAGGACCAAGCAGTGATCAAACCACCCACTAGAGAGACTGTGGCTTTGCACTCCCCAGGACCAAGCAGTGGGCAAATCACCCACTTGAGAGACTGTAGCTTTGCACTCCCCAGGACCAAGCAGTGGGCAAACCACCCACTTGAGAGGCTGTGGCCTTGCACTTCCCAGGACCAAGCAGTGGGCAAACCACCCACTTGAGAGACTGTGGCCTTGAACTCCCCAGGACCAAGCAGTGGGCAAACCACCCACTTTAGAGACTGTGGCTTTGCACTCCCGAGGACCAAGCAGTGGGCAAACCACCCACTTGAGAGACTGTGGCTTTGCACTCCCCAGGACCAAGCAGTGGGCAAACCATCCACTTGAGAGACTGTGGCCTTGCACTCCCCAGGACATCGCACAGGGCATGTAGCCCCCTCGTGGACCAATCGTGTTGTACCATCTTCCGGCTGAGGTGCCCCACCCATTCCCCGTCCCCCTGAGGTGCCTGGGTATTTTCGACCTGATGCCCCTGCAGTGTTCTCTCCGTGTTGTTGCAGGAGTGAGGTGGGGCCTTGGCCTATGTGTTGTGTCCCTGTGGCCCTCAGACATTGAGGACTGGGCAGTGTCCCTCCATTTGTAAATATGTATATACGGTTGTAATTTAATGCACTTATTCATGTTCTTTAATCGTATTACACTCACTTTCTTCCAATCATTTCATCCTTGCATTATTCCTGAGGGGTACGGGGTGGATATGTAATGTTACTGCATCTGGTTGTGTGTATGGTGTTGGGGGTGGGGGTGTTGCATTTTGCATGTGTTTGTCACTCGTTTTCCTCCCCCCTCCCTTGAGTGCCAGGCGGCAGAACTCAGCGTGGTCGTCTTCACCAGCATTGGTGTTCGTAATGCATGAAAAGGTAGACGAGCATGGGAAATCTGTGCAACTCTGGCTCCATGGCGTTTGTGGTTGTTCCTTGTGTCTCCAGAGGTGAGTCTTTTGACTTCTGTGTTCTGTTCCCACTGTGCTTTTGATGTCGTTGGTTCCACCCCGGAAAAGCTGGCAGAGAGGCTGGTCAGAATGCAGTGGGTGTACATTGTCTTCCGCCTGGCTGTTGAAGGGTTCCTCCGTGGTGCTTGTTGCTACCATCGTGGCGGTCGGTGTGTTAAAGTGGCTGTCTGTCTGAGCGGTTTCTGCCATTGTCATAATTCAATTTTTGTTACCGCCAGCCTGTTGGCTGTATTATCACCGACTGCCAGGGTTGAAATGAGGGCCTAAATTTGGTAGGCAGCATACCCATGGAATAGCAGAGGTAATGTACTCCACTACCATAACCAACTCACCCTCATCTGCCAAACTCTAAATTGGCTCCAAAATCAGAAAGTAGAAATCTTTTCCTAAATTGTATATTATGTATGTATGTAATATCGATCCATCGCAAGGACTTTATCGGTCACAAAATTTGAATTTCGCCAGCTTGCAGCTTACCCACCCAAACCAACAGCCTCAGTAGGACCTCATGCAGCCGCTATCTAGCTTTGAGGGGACTTTGGTGAATACAGCCTGCAACATTGCCTGCTGGATTTTGACTTTCATTTCAGAGACTTAGGGGGTCATTACAACCCTGGCGATACAAGACCGCCAGGGCTGATATGACGGAAGCACCGCCAACAGGCTGGTGGTGCTTCCTGGTCATTACGACCGCAGCCAGCGGTTTCCCACCACAATGGCCCCGGCAGTAGTAATCCGCCAGGGCAGCGCTGCTAGCAGCGCTGCCCAGGGGATTACGAGTCCCCCTACCGCCAGCCTTTCCAAGGCTGGCGGTACAGGGAGTCGCGGGGCCCCTGGGGGCCCCATGCAGCTTTTCACTGTCTGCTATGCTATGTGCACGGCCGCAACACCGCCAGCTCCATTGTGAGCCGGCTCCTATGTTGCGGCTGAGATCCCCGCTGGGCCGGCGGGCAGAAACAAGGTTTCCGCCTGCCGGCCTTGCGGGGATCTCATAATGACCGCAGCGGGGTGTGACTGCATTGGCGGCCGCCCGGCGGTCAGATCTTGGCAGGCGGCTAGCCACCCGCCAAGGTCATAATGAGGGCCTAAGAGCCTGAACTGGAGTTCGGTGGATGTGTTTCTCCCTCATAAACACGACTGATATCTTGTTTGCCATATTACAAGGGCCATTGGAAATAATGCACTTGTAATAAGGCAGATGGGATATACGTCACATTTGTGACGGAATAACCTGTCCACTGAACACTAAATGAGGCTCCAAGCCAGAAGGTCCTTATTAGATTTTTATGGTTTTGGTGTCATTGTACTCATTACAATTTTCTCTATTTTTCTAAATTGTTTTAGGGGATTTTTACTGTGTTACGTTTTAACTAATTAACAGTTTTTTACTGCTAAATGCTTTAAAGCAGGTGTCTCCAACCAGTGGATGAGAGCTCCCAGTAGCTTCCAGGCTCCTTCAGAGTAGTTCACAGCCTGGAGTTAATTTTAAAATCAGCACATTGTCACATTTGACCTTTTAAAGTTAAGGGAAGGCTGTGTTTATTTTACATTGTTATCATCGGGCTGCAGATAGCAGGGCCTAATAAGGTGCAGTGCTGTAGTCAGTTTTATGACCTAGACCACAAAGATGAAGAATTGAGGCAATAAGGTATTTAACTCTTAAATAAAAGTCCTCACCAACTCAGTATTAGAGGTAAGAACAACATGATGTTTCTCAAGTTACCTGACTATCAAGTTAACTTTTCATTCTAATTTTCTCAATTATTTTTCCAAAGTGTTGCTTTGACAAAAAGCAGGCCTCTTGATGCCAGTGGCCACCAAAACACTGTGCCATATCTATAACTGAATCACACAGTCATTTTTTAAGTGGGAGAAATTTAAAGTGGAGAAAAATCCACAATATGAACATTTTTGCATTTCACATTTCTCTTCTTTCAAAAATAGTTGTATGTTTGTGTTATACATGTGACGGTGCCACATTTGGTAAAAGGTATGTCCTGTGCCACAAGTACATATGACTCAGACTCTCAGTTACCTATACATATACATCCCATTCATATGCACACGTGTCCATACATCCCCACAGACCGTGCTCTCACTGACAAACATGGTAGCCCTGTCATAGTGCCCCTAGTCAAAAACCATAGTATCTGGCTTGATGGACATTAGGTTTAAAGTCAAGGAAACTGGGCATGGGGTGGCTGGTAATGATGCACAAGTTGTTTAGCCTTCGGTAGCTCACAATTATTTTCACTGATCAGAAGTAGCTCTCGCTACATAAAAAGTTGGAGACCCCTACTTTAGACATTTGCTTTGTGTCAAAATTTCCAGGGAGTTGAGCCTAGGTTTGAATTATTGAAACCAAGGGCCGCATTTACATGGCCCATGGTGCAGGGCGGTGCAGCAAGTGTCTTGCTGCGCTGCCCTACACCTAAGGGAAAAGATAGAAATACACTGTATCCACAAACTAGAGCATATTTCTTTCCTCTCCCCCTATGCTGACGCACAAATTGTTGCCATGTTTCAACCCGTGCACCCTTGCACCATGGTGCTAGGTGCCTGCATTGTGGGGATGATTGAAACAATCACAAGAAGTGTTTTTTCACAATCTAAGTGTGCTGCAGTATGCAGCTCACATAGAAAGAGGCACAAAGGGGGAAAAATAAAGATATTTCTCCCTCTTGCATCACTCTTATGCCACCCCTGAAGTAGCATAGGAATCTGTTGCATTCCAGAGTTGTAAATCTGGAAATGTGTCAGCTTCATTTGGGTTCCATGGGTTTTGGATGGGAAAACACAAAGCAACACCTATGAAACGTGTCTTTCATGCAGTGTTATGCATGAGAGGGGTCCATACTTACAAGGCCATGGAAACCTATGCAAGGTGGCTTTGGGTGGCCTTGTAAATATGGACTTGCACACCGTGTCACTGGAGCATGGAAAAATTACGCATTGGTGTGGCAGTGTGCTCCTAGGACCTTGTAAATGAGGCCCTGTGTTTTACCTTAACAAGTGTGTGCCTTATCTCTTGTGGTGGACTCACATCCACCCAAATAAATTACCCACTTTCTTCGACTGGTATTCCAGAAATGTAAAATATCATGCTGAGTGCTGGTTTTCACATCAGCTGTGAATGTCTTTGAAACTGCCATTAATTAAAGAAAGAGTTTATTTCCCAAGGACAATATCTGAGGCAATCGGTTCAACAAGTGAATAGTTTCCCCTTTTCACACATGCTGTGAGTGTGGAGACCTTGCTAAAGGCTCTGGTGCTGTTTGCTTGCTTAGGCTTTCACACACTTACCAGGAATCAAGGATCTCTTTCACCATTCTATTAGTAAGCCAGAGCCTCACTTTCTGTTTGAGAAGGTAGCTTCATGGTTCTTTTTAAAGATTCACAACACTACTATGCTCATCACGTGTCAGCTTCACAGCCTCTTTCCATTGTAACATGGGCTAGGCAATCTTAGCACCCACGAATATCCAACCTGGATATGATAGGCCTTCTTACACTGAATATGTCAAACAATTCTCAGTTCCTTCACGTCACACAGCCTCAATGATTCAACCTGTTTGTTTCCAGGTTCATCCCACAATGAGTGGTACGATGTCAGTTTCTTCCAGAAATGTGGGGTCCTCATGCCTGACTTTAATGGATTTAGTTTTATTCAAGGGAAGTTGTGAGCTTATTTCCCAATTTAGTCAATAAAACACTCTGGCCCTCATTATGACATTGGTGGTAAATCCCATTTACCGCCATGCTGACTGCGCCAAGATACCACCGCTGTGGCAGATATCCACTTACCATATTATGATACACACACACCAATCCGTCACTATACAGCCACAGACACAAGTCCGCCACACCAAAGGTCAGTGATAAACTGGCGGTATCAAAACCCACACTGTTAAGCCAACAGAACTACGCCCACAACATTATGACCAATGAATCACCATGGCGGACATTCAACGGCGGTAAACCATTGGCAGTACATACTGCCACGCTCAAAATACACAGACTCAAACAGAACAACACCACATTGGACAATTCAAACTACACACACCTGACACCCATAACACCACACCCATACACCCACACCACTATAAAACACACACCCAAGAGCACACACACAACAAGAGCCACATACCACCATCACCTATACACTACCCATGCACGTCACAACACACATCCCAACACATCACCCTACACACCCTCAAACACACCACTCACACTACACCCATGGTACCACAACGATACCCCAGATTCTCTGAGGAGGAGCTAAGGGTCATGGTGGAGGAAATCATCTGGGTAGAGACACAGCTATTTGGAACATAGATGAAGTGGATTTCCATTGCTAGGAAGATGGAGCTATGGCGGAGGATTGTGGACATGGTAAACGCCGTGGGACAGTACCCAAGAACCAGGGATGACATCAGGAAGAGGTGGAACGACTTACGGGGGAAGGTGCATTCCATTGCAACAAACACCAACTCGCTGTACAGCGGACTGGCGGTGGGCCCCCACCTCCTCCCCCACAACTAACAACATGGGAGGGGCAAGTATTGGCAATCATGCATCCTGAGGGCCTGGCAGAAGTAGGAGGAGGACTGGACTCTGGTAAGTCAACTCTATACTACTATCACCCCATTACCTGCATGCCATCACATACCCCCACCCTCACCCTCACTCCCATCACTCCACCACCTCTCACACACCCCATCATCACAACCCACTCATCCCAATGCCCAAGCCCTGCATGCTCTACCAATGCATGGACACCACTCACAGACCTGCAGGAGCACCTATCACTAAAGCATGCACACTTGAGGGAAACAGCTAGCCCACCAAATAACAACTCACACAAGGCAAAGCTGCCAGGGCAATAACAACCATAGAGGGCAACCCACCCATGCACAATATGTCACACACAGAAACACTAACACTGTATTTACATCCCCACAGGTATCCCAGCCAATGTCACAGGAGAAGAGGTGCCAGCAACATCCAGTCCCCCAGAGAAGAGGCCCACAGTGATGACAGCGACTCTGCTCGCCTGGATCTGGATGACCAACCTGGCCCAACAGGGACCTCCGGATAGTCGGTTACCCAGGCACAGTCTCACACCACCACAGAGACTCCCCCCCTCAAGAAATACCACCACAGCACCCAGCCATCAGGCCCATACCTCTGTCCCCAGGATAAGTCAATCAGCAGTGTGTCCACCACTACAGGGAACCCAGACCACCACAAATCCAAGACAATCAGGGACCTGAGGTCAGTGGCCGTGGGCACACGGTTCATGGGACAGAGGCACAGAACAACAGGGACACTGGGAAGACTGCTGTGCGCGAGGGGGAGGACAGTCCCAGGGAACCGACTCTCCAGGAGGCACTCACCACGATCCTGGGAGCATACCAACATTCCCAGGATACGCTGGGCCAGATCCTGGACAAGTTGCAGGAGAACATGCGGCTGCAGGAGGGACAATACCTGGGGATCAGGGAGGATGTGAAATCCATTAACACCACCCTGGTCTCCATTGTAGGGGTGCTTACAGACATGGCCAACATAATGAGTGAGGCGGTGTCACACCAGCGTGCCCCTGCCACTAGCGAGACTACTGAACAGCCCTCCACCTCTGCTGCCGCTAGTGGACAGGCCACAGGACCAACAGGCCACCAGCACCCCTCCCCCTGCAGAAGGTGAACCACCCCGCAAGTGTTCCCTGCAATCCAGGTAGAGGCCAGAGGCTATTGCCAAGATCCCCACCAGGAAATGAGACTCTCCTGATTGTCACCTTGTGTCACACTCTGCCAGCCTGTCCACCTTGAACTGCCATTGCTCCCCTTCCGATGCTCCCTTGGACAATGCGCCTGTGCTACCAATAGACTGGACTCTACCCTGGACTTTCCTCCATTATCCCCCCAGCCCAGTGCACTTCTCCCTTTTCTTCATAGCACTTAAATAAACACACAAGTATGGAGTATGTCAAATGATTTACATATATTTGTGCAACAAGGTTTAAACATTGCAATTCAACTATACAGTAATGTATACATAGGAAAGACCTGTAGTTGGCTGCAGTGAACACACAAGGAACGATAGTGGGGCACCAATATCTGCAAAAAGAGTTGCCAAAGGGTACAGTGAGTGAGCATAGAAGTGGGAATTCACAGCCTGCCAGTGACAAAGAAAATCTAAGTAATAACAATGAAATGCGAAGTAACACTGTCCTACCTGTGTGTCATTGGAAGTATTGTCTGATCACTGCAGTTCTGTTGCCCTCATCTTCATCCTCTGCTTCCTCATCTTCACTGTCCACAGGGTCCACTGCTGCCACATGGCCATCTCCAGCCTCCTCCTCCTGCAGAAAAGGCACATGGCGTCTCAAGGCAAGGTTGTACAACATACTGCATGCCACTGCAAATCTTCTTGGGTGAGTAGCACAGGAATCCACCTGTTAGATGGAGGCAACAAAACCTGGCCTTTAGGAGGCCAAATGTACGTTTAATTATCCTTCTTGTTCGCTCATGTGCCTCATTGTAACGTTCCTCTGCCCTTGTCCTGGGATTCCTCACAGGGGTCAGTAGCCATGAGAGGTTGGAGTAACCAGAGTCACTTGCAAATATCGAGGGATAACCGTTAGCCACACACTAACCTTATGGCCCACACCATACCCATATACCAACATCCACTGGGTGTGAACCAGGGCTCACCTATTAGCCACACCCTGTGCCTCTGTAGTTGGGCCATCACATTTGGGATGCTGCTATTCCTCAGGATGAAAGCATCATGCACCGACCCAGGGTACTTAGCATTGACATGGGAGATGTACTGGTCCGCCAAACACACCATCTGCACATTAATCGAGTGAAAACTTTTTCGATTTCTGAAGACCTCTTCATTTTGCAGGGGCGGACAAATGCTATATCTGTTCCATCAATAGCCCCAATAATGTTGGTGATAGGTCCCATTGCATAGAAGTCAGCCTTCACTGTGGCCAAATCCTCTACCTGGGGGAAAACATTGTAGCTGCACATGTGTTTTATCAGGGCAGACAACACTCTTGTTAGCACTATTGAGAACATTGGTTGTGACATTCGTTCTGCCAAGCTCGCTGTCACTTGGAAAGAACCAGTTGCCAAGAAATGGGATGACGGATAGCAGATATCAGGTCAGGCTCCAATTGGGCACACAGCTCTGTGATTGTGGCCCTGTCCACTCTGTAGGTGAGGATGATGTGCCTGTCCTCCATTGTTGCCAAGTCCACCAGGGGTCTGTACACAGGGGATGTCTCCATCTCCTATTCATCTATAGCGGTTGCAATCTAGAGGGCAAAATAATGAGGAGCCAATCATTATCTGTACATTGTAACCACTACAGTTCAATGCATGATGTGATTTTCATAATTTATTTTTGGCATATGTCCTGAATGTTCAATTGTGAACTGTGACGCAGTTAGGATCCTTGGCCTCCCCCCCCCGAAATGCCATCCCCCTGTCCTGTATGGAGGTACAGGTGGAAGTGAGGTAATTCCGCTGATGTTGTGCGCCGTTGCTGGAGGCGGTCAATAACCGCCGTGCAACTCCTCATTAGTTATCATTGGGCCCTATGGGGTACAGTGGCCAATGGTGATATACGCTGGTGGTGACGGTATGCACCACCGCAGATGTCACAGCCATTTTCTATTTGTACACTCACTTGCTACCTGACCTTCATGTGCTGCTGTGACCTGTGTCTGGAACCTGCCATGGCTTGTGTGACTGGGAAAAGGGCCCCTGCCTTCACCTCAGTGGAGTTGGAGCAACTGGTGGATGGGGTCCTACCCCAGTACCAAATGCTGTATGGGCCTCCAGACCAACAGGTGAGTACACTGTGAGCACGATGCATGGGGCATGAATACATGGAGTGCTGCGTGTGAAGGCCTTGTGTTGGGGGGGTTGGTGGTTGGGCCCTGGGCAGCTTGCGGCATGTATGCTGGGCATGTCTGTGTGTAAGGGCCATGGGAAGGGATATGGTGGGCCATGAGTGTAACAGGCAGGACGGTCGGACCAATACTTTTCCCTGTGTCTATTTCCTCTGCAAGTCTGCGCCCATCAAAAGAAGGATATATGGCTTGCCATCGCCAAGTATGTGTAGACCCTGGGGGTCTACGGCAGGCAGAGCACCCGTTGTCGGAAACGGTGGGAGGCCCTGAGATGCTGGGCACGGAAGATGGTGGAGGCCCAGCTGGGGATGGCCTCCCAACGAGGAAGGAGTGCCCGTCGAACCCTGACACCACTGATAGCCTGCATACTAGCGATGGCCTATCTGGAGCTGGATGGGCGCTTGGGGACATCACAGCAGCCACAAGAGGGTGAGCACAGTGCCCATCATTATAACTTACGCCTGGTGGGGTGGTATCCGGTTGGTGGATGTTTGTCTGTGGGTGCCCCTAGGCCAGGCCTGACATTGCAGAGTAAGTCCCATGTTGGGCAGGGTTCTGTCCACCTAGCTTGTAGGTATCCACTACTGGGCAGGGCTGTGTGGCTCTCAGGTATGGTGCAGTTAGCGGTATGTGTCCCTCCCCATGCCCTGGTAACTAACTTTACTAATGGTAGGGCATTGCCTAGTGTGTAGGGTTGTTCCCTGTGTGTGAGGGTACTGTGTATGCCAACAGTGGTATAGGTGCAGCCATTGACCAAGTGCTTCCTTTGTCTTTTCTCCCCTTTTTGTTTTGTAACCCTGTCCTTATGTGCATTAACATCATCTGGCGGAGGAGCAGTGGCACTGGCAACGGAGGAAGCTGCATCCCACAGGACCCAGGAAGCAGCGTCCACCGACTGTTAGGGCACCAGTGGGACAGAGGGCGAGGGAGCACCACAGCGGAGACTGGAGGGGACAGATCGGACACGGATACCTCCTCCGATGGAAGCTCCCTGGTGGTGGCAGACACTTCTGTGACCACCCCAGCTACAGGTACAGCTGCCACTCCCCGTAAAGCACCGCTCTCCCAGCAGCCCCTCATCGAGTTGCCCCTGCCTGCTCACCCAGGAGGGTGGGCATCTCCTTCACCCCAGGCACCTCAGGCCCTGCCCCAGTGAGTCCTGCTGCCCTGAGTGATAAGGCTATTGACCTCCTGTGATCCATCTCTGTTGGGCAGTCAACCATTGAGAATGCCATCCAGGGGCTGGCAGCCCAAATGCAACAGACAAATGCATTTCTGGAGGGCATTTACACTGGCTTGGCGTCCCAACATAGATCAATCCAGGTTCCGGCCTCCTTTCTGATGGCAGCCATTGTCCTTGTTTCCACCCTCTCCCCTCCAACTTCCTCCACCCAATCCCATTCCCCTCAACCCAAACTATCCCAAGCACACAGGCAGACGAGCATGCACACAGGACAACAAGAGTGGCACAGGCAAACACAAGCACCACACTTCATCCCACAGGCACTCACACAAACACCATCCAGATGCAGACATACCAACATCCACGGCCTCCACTGTGTCCCCTTCCTTCTCCTCCTCCTCCTCCTCCTCAACCTCCCTCCCAGTTGCGTCAACACTCACACCTGCATGCACTACATCCTCATCCACTACCACCATCACCACCACACCTAGCAGAACACACACCTCACCTGCAGACACCACCCCAATATCCATGCACACGTCCCCTGTGTCTGTGCCCCCCTCCCAAGGTACACAAACGCAGGCAATTAGACACCCAACAGCCATCCACCTCACAACAGCATCCAGCCCATGCACCTGCACCCAAACACACCTCCTACAACCACTCCCTCTTCCTCCACTCCCACACCTTCTCCCTCTTCCCGCTCCAATGTTCCTAAGAAGCTTTTCCTCTCCAGTGTTGACCTCTTCCCTACCACTCCTCCCCCGTCCTTCACATCTGTCCAGGTTGTGTAAAACCCAGGCAAGCACCTCAGCCACCCAGTCCACGGGCCCAGTAGTGCCCACAGCAACTCCTTGTGGGAAAGGATCCCGGGCACCAGGAAAGGGTGCCTGCCTCCAGTGCTGCCAGGAAGGGCAAGGAACCACCCCAGCTGCTGATAGGAAGGGAAAGGTGCCACCCCCAGCTGCTGTAAGCAAGGAAAAGGTGCCACCCCCAGCTGCTGTAAGGAAGGGCAAGGAGCAATCCCCAGCTGCTGCCAGGAAGGGGAAGGAGGAATCCCCAGCTGCTGCCAGGAAGGGGAAGGAGGAATCCCCAGCTGCTACCAGGAAGGGCAAGTGGCCTGCACCAGCAGGCAGAAAGGACAAGGGGCTGGTCCTGGGACTCAGTCTGAGCCCACACCACCAACTGTGCTGGTGCAGCCATCCGAGGCTTCAGGCGATGGGCTGGAGCCTCCCCCACCACCAGCTCTACCAGCTCCACCAGCAGCAGCACCACTACCAGCAGCAGCAGCACCAGTGGGCAGCCATTCCAGGCTGCAGGGGATGGGCTGGAGCCTTACCCACTACTGCCAGCAGCAACAGCAGTACCTACACTGCCACCACTGAGCAGCCGTCATTGCCGGCAGACAGTGTGTAGTCCAGCATCTATGGGCTGTTGTGCGGGCTGCACCTTCAAATCCTGTGAGTATAACATCCAGCTGAGAGACTGTGACCTTGCGCTCCCAAATATCAGCATCACAGGGCATGATGCCCCCACCAGAACCAGTGGGTATGGCACCCACTCACCCCATCCTCCCCAGGATGAAAATCATAGGGTAATAAGCTCCCTCCAGAGCCAGTGGGCAAGTCATCCACTCACCCCATCCTCACCCGGATGAAAATCACAGGGCATGTTGCCCCCTCCAGAGCCAGTGGGCAAGAGACCCACTTGAGAGACTGTGGCCTTGCACTCCCCAGGACAAAGAACAATAGGCATGTTGCCCCCTCCAGAGAATGTGGGCAAGTCACCGACTTGAGAGACTGTGGCCTTGCACTCCCCAGGACCAAGCACAGGGCATGTTGCCCCCTCCAGAGCCAGTTGGCAAGTCACCCACTTGAGAGACTGTGGCCTTGCACTCCCCAGGGCAAAGCGCAATGGGCATGTTGTCCCTTCCAGAGAATGTGGGCAAGTCACCCACTTGAGAGACTGTGGCCTTGCACTCCCCAGGACCAAGCACAGGGCATGTTGCTCCCTCCAGGACCAGTGGTGTTGTTCCATCTTCTGGCTGAGGTGCCCCCCGTTCCCCATCCCCCTGAGGTGCCTGTCTATTTTCGAACTGATGCCCCTGCAGTGTTCTCTCCGTGTTGTTGCAGGAGACAAGTGGGGCCTTAGAATTTGTAATGTGGCCCTGTAGCCGATGAACATTGAGGACTAGACAGTGTCCCTTCATTTGTAAATATGTAGATAATTTTGGATTTGTATGCACGTATTAGTACTATATTTATCTTATTACACTCACTCTATTGTTGTTGTCCTTGCATGTTTCCTGAGTGGTATGGGTCAATATGTTATATTACTGCATCTGCTTGTGTGTATGGTGTTGGGGGGTGAGGGTGTTGCATGTTGCATGTGTGTGTCACTCTCTTTTTCCTCCCCCCTCCCCTGTGTGCTAGGCGGCTGTACTCACTGTGGTTTGGCTCCATGGTGGCGTGGTTCTTCCCTGAGTCTCCACAGGTGAGTCGTTTCCCTTCTGTACACTGTTTCCGCCAGGCTTTTGATGTCGTTGGTATTGCCCCGGAAAAGATGGGGGTTTCCTGTCTCATAATACGGTGGACGGAACATTGACTTCCGCCTGGCTGTAGGCGACTCCCGCCGTGGTGCATGTTGTTTCTGCCCTGTCGGTCGATGTGTTAAAGTGGCTACTGAGCTGTTTCCGCCATGGTCATATATTTGTGGGATTTACCGCCAGCCTGTTGGCGGTATTACCGCTGCTTTATCATCAACGCCAGGGTTGTAATGAGGGCCTCTGTAATGGATGGTGATGATTAAGTGGAAGGCAATGGGACGTGTAGAAAAAAAATGGAAAGATTTAGGTCCTCCCCAAAAATATTGCAAAATGATAATCTGAGACATTGACTTTAGCTCTCTTACTAAGGTGGATCTAATGGTATTTGGACAAAATATTGAGGGGCAGATTTAAGAGCCTCTTGCTCCTCCTTGCTCCACATTAGAGTAATTTTTTATGCCAATGTAGCCCAACGGGCCAATATCGCCCTGCCAGATTTACAAAGTGGTGCAATGCACAGCTCCGAACTAGCGGAAAATTCTGATGCTAGTTCCCTAACTACCACCATGGTGCGCCATATATTAAATATGACGCACACATGGTGGCTTCAGGAGGGTGCTACGGGGTGGAAGAAAAGTGGAGCTGCACTAGGTGCTGGACCACTTTTAATAAATCTGCCCCTGAGTTTAAAATATGAGGAGACAGAAATATAAAAAAAATATTGTGATACAAAAATATTGTGACGCAGAAATATTGTTGTGAATAAAATCTTTTTCTCAGGTAAGTAATACTGTTATTAAGAATATCACTCTAGTTAATATCGTTTTCAATAATATAGGTGTAAAGAATATTGTTTTTCATTATTTTAATGTGTTTTAGCTCATATATTAATTGTATGTGTTATTGTTTGTAGAATGTTTACTATTTTTTAAATATAGTTTGTAATTTTAAATGAGTTAGAATTTTAATTCAATTGCTAATAATAATTTATAGTGTTGAAGAGGGCTGTTGGGTTTGTAGAGGGATAGGTTGGGAAGTTAATTAAGTAATAAGTAATAATAATTAATAATAGTTTTAAGTAAGTATGTGATTGATAATGTTTTTGTATATTCTGTAATACTGATTTAATTTACTTATATTTAAGTGTGGATTGCTATTTTTGTAGGGGTATAGAATGGGAAGTTATTTAGGTATGTATTAATCAACAATTAATTTTTAATGTATTACTGATTATTTATTGTGTAAATTATGTAACAATCATATATTTTAGTTAGATTTTAGGTGCTGGAACCTGAGTTTTGTAGCGGTTAGGGTGGAAAGTTAATTAAATAATAATACATTTATTATTATTATACATTTATTACATTTTGCGGTGATTAATAATTATGGGGGTCATTCTGACCCTGGCGGTCCATGACCGCCAGGGCGGAGGGCAGCGGAAGCACCTTCAACAGGCTGGCGGTGCTTCCTGGGCTATTCTGACCGCAGCGGTAAAGCCGCGGTCAGAAAAGGGGAACCGGCGGTTTCCCGACGGTTTTCCCCTGGCACAGGGAATCCTCCATGGCGGTGCTGCTTGCAGCGCCGCCACGGGGATTCCGACCCCCTTCCTGCCAGCCTGTTTCTGGCGGTCTTCACCGCCAGAACCAGGATGGCGGGAACGGGTGTCGTGGGGCCCCTGGGGGTCCCTGCACTGCCCATGCTCACAGGGCCCCATACAGATTTTCACTGTCTGCTTTGCAGACAGTGAAAATCGCGACGGGTGCCACTGCACCCGTCGCACCCCTGCAACTCTGCCGGCTCCATTCGGAGCCGGCTTCTCGTTGCAGGGGCTTTCCCGCTGGGCCGGCGGGCGGCCTTTTGGCGGTCGCCCGCCGGCCCAGCGGGAAAGTTGGAATGGCCGCCGCGGTCTTTTGACCGCGGGGCGGTCATTCGGCGGTAAACGCATGGCGGGCGGCGACCGCCACCCGCCGCGGTCAGAATGACCGCCTATGTGTATTATGTAATACTGGTTTATTTTAGTTATTTTTAGGTGTATAGGGGTATGGAGTTGAGGTTAATTAAGTAATATTTAAGAAATAATATTATTATATATATTAACGTATAATTAAATATTTGATTGATTATTATGTATGTACATTTTGTAATAATTATATATTTTAGTTATATTTTAGGTGTGGGCTGCTGGCTTTTTTGGTTTTTTTGGTGGGAAGTTAATTAAGTAATTAATAATTAACAAGCAATTATTAATTGCCTATTCGGTATTTGATTGATTAGCAATTATGTCAATTGTGTTATACTTATTTATTTTAGTTATATTTTAGGTGTGGGTTGCTAGGTTTGTAGGGGTATAGAGTGGCAAGTTAATGAAGTAGTAATTAAAGAGCCATTATTTTTAATCGAAAATTAGTTAGTGCAGTGTTTATAAAATGTGTAAATTGTTCTCATATATATATATATATATATATATATATATATATATATATATGCAGAGAGTTCCCAGACACCAAATGGAGGTCCCAAAAACTTTATTCACCAATGCTTCCTTCCAGAACAACGCGTTTCTGCCATAGCCTTGATCACGTAACAATTGAGAGTGTCTCACAAACCAACTATATACCACACCCTGCATACACATAAGGACAACAAATAAAAAGAAGGACTTTCAGGTCACCCAACTAGCCCACAGTGTGCAAATATCAGCACCATCAATGTGGATATTTTAGGAACAGAATGGTATTCAATGCATATTATGTTTTCAAAAAATTGTTTTGGACTATTTTGGATATTAATAATATTTAATATGTAATATTTAATACCATATATGTAATGAATGTAGAAAACTGCTCTGGACCATTTGGGTTATTAACAGTATTTAATATTTAATATGTAAAATTTAATATTTTATATGCAATATGTAAGCTATTTGAATGATTATATAGAGATTCAATTAATTTATGTATAAAGAGAGCAAATAATGTGGATAATTTTGTAATCGTAAGATCAACTTTGGTATAGCTTATGGGCCATTCTAGACATTCCAAGATGGTGCTGATATTTGCACTCTGTGGGCTAGTTGGGTGACCTGATAGTCCTTCTTTTATTTTTGGTCCTTATGTGTTTGCTGGGTGTGGTATATAGTTGGTTTGTGAGACACTCTCAATTGTTACGTGATCAAGGCTATGGCTGAAACGCGTTGTTCTGGGAGGAAGCATTGGTGAATAAAGTTTTTTGGACCTCCATTTGGTGTCTGGGAACTCTCTGCATGTAACAGGAGGATTGGTGGCATTAATATGTGGATGGCTAGGTCCACGCCTGGACCGCTACTGAATTACCAGCCTCAGATGTCTGGCAATGTTGGTCTTTTATATATATATAATTATTTTTTTTCAAGAAAGACAGGTCTCTTCTTGGCCACTCTCCCAGACCAGTTGCATGGCAGCACAATAACCGATGATTCCCGGTCCAGCTAAATTAAATAAAATGCGAAACACATTGAAGGAAATGAACGGCCTACATGTTTCGCCTACACCTTCACCTCCGGGCGCATCCAGAAAAATGGCACAATCTGGTACACAAACTTGTTTTTAAAAGGGTTTTCTTTATTCCATAATTATTAAGTGCAAATTGAGAGGTGCCACATAAAGAGACCTGGCGTACGCATTTCGGCAAAAGCCTTCGACTGGGCCATCCCATGGTGCAGTGCAAAACAGCAATTTAAAGGAACAGACTCCATTTTTTTTTTTTTCTTTTTTTTTACCTTATCTACTATACCCACACCATTAAGTAACAGTGCACACACACAGAACATATAACAACAAATATTCACATCTTTGCTTCATGCTATTTTTCTCAATCTCTTCCCTATACAGGAGAAAAGGAAGTTTTTTTCTCTTTTGATCTCAATAGTTGTCTAGTCCCTCCTGTTCACATTCCCATCATACACTGTGCTTGATCATATGATGATGATCTAATGCATGCGAAATACGATATCAGAATGTCTCTAAAGGATAATAGCTAATATATCTCTTTCCACAGTTGTCATTCCAAACACATCAACTGTCCTCCCCATTGAGTCAGGCTGTCATCACATAATATTAATATCAATAAAGTATAATCAATAAAACAATGACAATTCAACCCAATCAGGACACACACACACATATATATATATAAAATCTTAAGTAGTAATGTTTTTATTGAGTTTTACACTTTTTCCAAAGTAATATGGTTATTCAAATATGTAATGTGTTTTAAGTGAAGTAGTTTACCTACTGTTGCTTAGACTAGAGTGGGAACAGTAATTTTAACCCTGATGAAGTCCAATGCTTTCCCTGCTGTTGTATGGACTGGATTGGAAATAATAAACTTTACTCAACAAAAGTCCAACACTTTCCCTATGTTTGACCAGACTGGAGTGGGAATAGTCAATCTTACCCCTCTGAAGTCCAGCATTTTCCCTACTATTGCACAGACTGGATTGAGAATAGTAAATTTAACCACTCTGAAGTCCTACACTTCCTCTCTGTTGCATAAACTGGAGTGGGAATAGTATTTGTATTATTCCCAGACTTGAATACATTTCCTAATATTGGTTAAATATATGTATCATGAATATTAGTTTATAATTTTAACTTTATAGTAGGTGTTTAGATTTTTATTTGTTTCCAACGTTTTATAATATTTTTTGTAAATGTATTTTCTTGTTTTTTCTATTTTTTCATTTTATTTGTTTAGTAATTTATTTAATTTTTTGGTATTGTATTTTTAATATGTTTATGTTTCAAGTAAAAAACATATATAATGTGCTTTTTATAGTAGTACATTTAAAGAACTAAACAAAAAATACAATAAAAATACATATTTTAATAATTGTGTTACATTATATATATATATATATATATATGAACATACACGCACACACACACATATATACGTATGTGTCTTTGTATAAATAAGTAGTTATATATAGTATTACATATTAGGGAGATTTATTTAATTAACATTATATTAATGGAATATATTAAATATTTAAGCTTTACTACTTTAAACTATATAAAAAGATAAAAAAATTTTGATGTTTTTATTAATATTAGTGTGAAATTATACTTTTTTCAATATTTTTGAACTTACTGTTATAAGGATAAGGAAACAATGTTTTTTTAAACAATATTTTTGACACTATATTTTCGCTAAACAATATTGTTGATTCCAATATTGTGTCAGTGATTCAGAAATGTTCAGCAACCCACACAGATCTCTTTTTGTCCATGCCAGTACACATTCTACTTGGTCAGACTCCTGCTGCCATGTGAGATGATATATTGCCTCAACTCCGAATCAGATTGATGTTTTGTTCTGAAGGATGTTAAACCCATAGCCATAGCTTCAACAATGGCTTCAGAATGCAGAACAGGTTCAAGATATGACTTTCAATTTGAATCAGCAATGCAGGAATCTAAGCCACTGAATACAGTTTGGCATTCCTTTGAGCATAGATAGTCTTGGCACTGTTTCATAACATCTTTTAGCTGTGTATTGTTTGAAGTACAATCTTGAAACGATAGTGACAGCTAATAGAAATCACTCAGGGCCTCATCATGAGTTTGGCAGTCTGACCGCTGGACGGCCATGGTGGCGGCAACCAAACAACTGCAATGTTGTCAGTCATACAGACCACCGTATAACGAGTTTCACAGACAGGCCCTCCAAAAGCCAGCCAAAAATCTGACACCAGCAGGACTTGGAAGACGGGAAAGAGGTGGTCCTACCACCAGCACTGCCAGCCCGTTAAACAACCATCCAACCTATTTATTACTCACAAATCACAATAGCGGTTCTTTCATGGTGGAAAACCAATGGTAGTGTAAACCCCGGTGGCGGGCGGTCACCACAGTACAATACAACTCCACATTGGATAGTTCAAATTTCACACGGTTGACAGACATCCACACACCTGACAGACCTACAAACTGCACTATTAAACACAACCCCGTCACATACAAACAATTCTTTGCAATAAGAATGCCACATACAGAAGCCAGAATTGAAAAGCAGAGACACACAGCACCACAGATTAGGCCACCATCCACAAATGTATGATGGAAGAATGCATGCGGGAACCACGCATGCCTTAACAACACGGTCGGAACAACGACCGTGTTGTTACCACGCATGCCTTTACAACGATTTTTTATTGAAAAAGCTTGCATAGAAAAGGCATGTGTGGGAACAGCATGTGTGGTTCTATCATGCCATTGATCCTAAGGCCCATAAGTACCCCCTCCCTAATACTTGAACTACCCAGAGCCCCCCACCCACCCTAAAGACAAAACTACCCCAAATCCCCACCCCACCCCTAAAAGCAAAAGTACCCCACCCGTAATACTTAGACTACCCCAACCCCCCCACCCACGCTAAACACAAAACTACACTGACCCCCACCATTAAAAACAAAACTATCCCAACATCCCCCACGCGCCCTGAGGCCCAAAAATACCACACCCCTAATACCTAAACTACCTTGACCCCCCACCCGCCCTAAAAATAAAACTAACCCGACCCCCCCACCTCGCCCCTAAAAACAAAACTACCCCAACCCCCACCCACCCTAAAAACAAAACTACCCCGACCCTCTCACCCCTGCCTCTAAAAACATAACTACCTGCCCTCCCACCCTGCCCCTAAAAACAAAACTACCCTGACTCCCCCACCATTGCCCTTAAAAACTGAACTACCCTGACATCTCCCACCCATCCTGAACCCTAAAACTTTCCCTGACCCCGACCCACCCTATAAACAATCAACCCCCCACAAGCCCTAAAAACAAAACTACCCGACCCCCCTGCCCGTAGAAACAAAACTACTCAACACCCCAACCACCCTGAGCCCTAAAACCTTCCCCCACCCTCCACCAACCCTAAAAACAACCAACCCCCCCACCCCCCTAAAAACAAATCTATCCTGACCCCCCACTCCTAACCCTAAAAACAAAACTACCCTGACCCCTTTTCTAAAAACAAAACTACCCTGACACCCCAACTCCCACCCCTAAAAACAGAACTATCCCGATACCCCGCACCCACCCTGAACCCTAAAACCTTCCCCTATCCCCCACCCACCCTAAAAGCAACCAACCCCCAACCACCTTAAAAAGAAATCTACCCTGACCACCCACCCCACCCCTAAAAACAAAACTACCCTGACCCCCACCCCTGCCCCTAAAAACAAAATTACCACAACCCCCCACCCACCCTACAAACAAAATTAACCTGATCCCCACCCCTAAAAAATAGCCCATTCCACCACCCCAAGCCCTTAATCCATCCTCCATCCCTAACAATTATTCCCCAACCCTGCCCCACTTACCTGACCGCGCCCTCTACCGATCCACCCTTAAAAAAACAAAAAAAATATCCCCCACCCCGCCCCTAAAAAAAATAGACCAACCCCCTACCCCAAGTCCTTTATCCACCCCAACACCTAAAAACGATCCAAACCCTGCTTACCTGACCGCGTCCTCTTCCGATCCACTCTGCCTTTTTCTCTGCCTTAACCACACACACGCCTAGTTCAGCACATGCGTGGTTAAGGCAGAAAAAAGCCATGCCTTGTTCCGGCAAGTGTGGATACGTTAGCGTGGGAAATGTCTGTGTTCTTCCCAATGCTTTGCTCAGGACATTTCCCACCCTCCACACTTCATATAGCACTCATCCCACAACTGCACAACACACCCACCACACCAAATAGTTCCTCTACACATCACACAACAGACGTCACTCCCTCACAGCAGTGCACCCACACCTCATCATCCATTTTCTCACTTTTGTGTGTTTTTAACCACTACCATATCACCACACAGACATCCCCGTTTCACTGATGACGAGTTAAGGGACATGGTGGATGAAATAATCAGAGTAGATCCACACTTATTTGGAGCCCAAGTCCAGAAAACTACTATTGCTCGGAAAATAGAAATGTGGCAAAGAATAGTCAACAGGTTGAATTCTGTAGGCAGCTATCTACACACAAGGGAGGATATGGGACAGAGGTAGAACGACCAGAGGGGGAAGGTGCATTCAATGTCCACCAGGTACCAGCTGGTGGTCACCAAGACTGGCGGTGGTCCCCCACCTCCACCCCTAACGTTAACAACAGGGGAGGAGAAGGCCTTGGACATCCTTCATCATGAGGGCGTGACAGAAATACATGGGAGAGTAGAGCAGGGTAAGCCACAACAGAAAGGTTTGTCACCAAAATGTATTGGCCTGCATGCTCACTCATCACCCCTTGCCACCTTTACAGCCAACCCACTCACCACCACTGTGTCCAACTGTCTGAATACCCCTGTTTGGCATCTCATATTTGGACTTAACTCACCTGGGGGCAAAGTATCTGTATGGCCCAGATACAACAGCACTACAACTCCCAGCATGCACTATTCCACCATTAAGAAAACCAGAACAGTGGACCACAATGATAATTGCCTTGCATGTCAACTAAACAACGGAGTAAACCCACATGAATGGTCCATAATTGTACAGTTTGTGCTAATAACAGCAATGTAATGGATATCTGCCAGTACAATACCACTAACACACAGCTACAACTGTGCCCTCTGCTAAACTGTCTTTTCTGCCTCCCATTAACTGTAGAACTGTAATCACCTGGAGGAACCTCACATATATGCAGTGTTCTGTACTTGGTGTAACGTGACACATATGGCCATGTAGATTACTCCTAATCTAGTGGCCAGGTCAGTGTCCACATGACAATGTGCAGCTATCAGTTGACTCAATAATGAAGTTTTGCTAACTGGGAGGTACCATTAAATATATAAAGCTACACAGCTGCCAAATAAAAATCATGAGCCAATTAAAAGACATTCAACTGGCAATATACTCGGATATACTGTATCCCATAAATCAGGTCCACATCATTGTAAGCTGGTGTCACTGCCATATGTGGGGATCACGCAAAGCCAATCTGTACATGGCCCAAAACATATCTACCTGTCAAATTTAGAACCACATGTTACATGACAATCTGTGTCTGTCTGTTTCACATCTTTAACAGGTCAGGTCTACTTGCCACTGGGACCTTGGATAGCACACCTGAGACAGCCACTTGGATGAAGCCCTCACTGAGGAGAACACTCCTGGATGTGTGGGCAATGAGGATGGCTCTGGTCCATCTGGGCTTCCTGGTCAGACCACAACTGCCATCCTCACCCTGTCCAAATCGTCTCTTCCCAGCCCTGTTGCATCTACATCCCAGGGAACAAGTCGCTCCCAATTCTGTGCCCCAAGGACAGTAAAAACCATCATGTGCCCCACAATATAGATACCAGAGTCACAGCTAGAAAACCTTGACAATGAAGGACCTGACAACAGTGGCAGTGGGCAAACTGTGCCAAGGGGGCAGGCACAGGTGGGTAGGGTGCATGGGAGGGATGCTGTGGGCCAGTGGCATGAGGTTGCTAGGGACTGTTCTGGTCAGGACAGCATCTCTTAAGTCTAGCAACGATCCCAAGGCGTGATGCGCCAGGTACTTGCCACGATGGGGGAGATGAAGCAACTGCAGAGCACAACCACCAGGAAGTCATGCAAAAGTGGGAGGTCCTGAAATTCATCATGGTCTCCCTAACAGGGGTGCCGAGAGACATCAATACCACCTGGACATTCAAGCAAACAACCAGGAGGTGCAGATGCCAAGACAACAACCACTGCCAGGAAGTGATACTCAAATGACTGGTTCCCTTTCAGTGCACAGATGCACCCTGTTGACTCTTCTACAACCACTGCCCATTTTACTGGGATAGTAGGACACTGGACTCAGGACTTCAAATGGAGTGGCAGAAACTCTAAGGCGAACATTCACCATCACTGAAACCTTCATTGTTTTAACCTAATTTCATTACTCAGATTCATCCTAATGTCCTGTGCACATGTAAATAAACACAACAAAAATACAAACTATGTGAGTCACTTGTCATCTATGTTGAACAGTTAACTCTTAAATATTTTGCATGCAAATTAATTTGTCATATGAAGGAAATGTGAGAAGGGACATGTCACGGGTACTGTCATGCCTGGGTTTAATACAAACAGAATGAGACAAGTGGAGAATCAATAAACCCATAGTTAGTGCACTGTATCGCACATAGGCTGAACAATTATCGGGATCTCACAATAGAGTGAGTCTTTACACTTTTTGGCATCTGCATAGATGTCAGTAACTAACATCCAACAGGCCAATGAAGTAAGGCATGTCAGACTTTTCCATCCGAATAGGCTAACAGATTGGTAGAAATTGTCATCAACTAAACCATCATCAAATACCTATACCATGCGTACCAAATTAACATAGCCATTGATACAGACAGAGGTTAGTGCAACTGTCCCTAGTCAGGGAACCTTCCACTTACGATGGTCAGGTATCTGTAGGCATACTACTCACCCATGTCAGTATTGATACACATGCACAGTGGCCTTCAATGAGGAAACACAGTGACAGCTACATAGAAGTCTAAATAGTAGCATTACCAAAACTATGAGAAGGTTGAGTGAATGAGCTGTACAGGAAGACATGTTTCAAAGACATGTCCACACACATGACACCATTGGACCCCGATGACATGGCAAACAGGTCTATTTTGTAGAACACAACACTGCCATCCCACTGTCCTGACAGCCTGGGCATGGGACTCATACACCACTAACATCATGTCAAACAGTGTCTGGAACAATCCATGTCCACTTCACTTGTTAGAGCTGCTAAACCCAGTTGACAGTGACACAAACCAAAAATGTCTACATGAGGATGGCATTGCGAAGAGATCCTGAAGGAAACAGTGGTGAAGAAGGAGTTTAGGTAGGTAATGGCAAACATGATCTAGAAATACATGTTCCAAATACAATGGTTTCTCAAGTTATGCATTTTGACTCCCACTAACAAAGGAGATTATCACGAGAGTCTAAAGTCTATGTTTCAATTTGCCTGAAAACCTGAGCTGTATGCTGCTAAGTAACCAACAACCACTCTGGTGGTCACACAAAGACCTATCTCAAACATTCTTGAACCCCACACTATCCCACTGAGTCAGTCACATTACAGACCACCACATACTTACACTCAGGTGAAGTACTGATTGATGAGATCTCCCGCATGTCTACACCTTCATCCTCTTAATGCCCTCCTCACTTGGCATTTCTGCAATCTCACCCATTGGAACTGCTGGCTCACCCTCATCTGGGATGTATGGGATCTGACGCCTCAGGATGAGGTTGTGGAGCATGCATCTGGCCACAATGATCTGACACACTTTGGCAGGTGAATAGAGGAGTGATCCGCCAGACTTATCAAAGCTACAGAATCTTACCTTCAGGGGCCCAAAAGTCCACTTCATGACATGCTGTGTCCTTCCATGGGATCTCGTTAAAGCAAACTTCCCTTGGCAAGGTTGGGTACCATATTGATGTCAACAACCAGGGTTGGTTTAGGTAGCCAAGGTCCCCTGAAGTAATCGTTAAATGTGTGCTAACATTAGCCCAGGGCATCATTACATTTGGCAGCAGACATAGCATGCTAACACAAATGACATATGTAATGTACCAACCAGCCAGGCCCTCTCTGGGTACAGTCATGTCATCAGCAGTGAGATTGTGCTGTTCCACATGATGAAGGCATCATGGACTGAACCTGGGTGTCTTGCACATACTTGGGAAATGTAGAGGTCTGGCAAATAGACTACTTGGACATTTATGGAGTGGAAGTTCTTCCTGTTCCAATAGACCTGTTCATTGCCATGTGGGGGAAACAGACTACATGGGTATCATCAATGGCTTCCACTACATGTGGCATATGTGCCAAACCATTAAAATCAACCTTCACATGGGCCAAATCCTCACGTTGTGGATGTAGCTGTCCAGGTGTTTTAGCAATGCAGACAGTACAGCCTTCAAGACCAGACTGCACATAGGCGGGGACATCCCTGCAGTTAAGGGCACTGTATTTTAGAAGGAGCCTGTGGCTAGGAAGTGCAGGACTGAAATGACTTATACAATTGGTGGTGTACCATTAGGATGATGAATGCAGGCATCAGATCTGGCTCCTACTGATGACAGAGATCCATGCCTGTCTGCCTACCTAGCAGTAGATCTAAATCACATGTCAATCTTCCATGGTCAGCAGGTCTGCTAGTGGACGCTACACTGGAGGTTGCCTGACCATTCTCATCCAAGGGTAACCATGTGAGAGAAAATGGGAGGTATGCGTATCACTCAATGTGTCCCTTGTAAGTGTCAGTACATATGTCTCATATAATGATGTGAAATGCCATATGATACAGTTGAAACATAGTACATAGAACAAGCCAATGATAATAATTGCATCTCAGTGATATGTCATCCCCTTGCCTCTATTATGACATGGGAATGTAAACAGAAGCCTTAACGAGTCTCTGTGATAGTGACATCTAACTAGGCATTTCATTAAGAAGCCACAAACAATATCTTACCTATTATCAAGAGGGTGCTGACTGTGCCACCAAAGATTCCTGAATTTTTGCTAGACAACACAACAATCTGTCCCTTTATTCTGGGCAATCATACATGTTTGGTCAATGTCAGCACTAGATATAATGCGGTATATGTGTTTCCCAACTTGTGACGCTTGTTGAAACTAACTTTACAGACCATCTAAGGGCTTTAAAATGGTGACTGCCTGACCTACCACACTGAACAATAGGAACCGACAGCTGGTGGAAGTCGTCATGGCGGAAGGCAGATGTCACCGCAGCAGACATTGCCATTGGAACACATTGCTGCCTGTGGTGGTCTGCAGCCAATAGCAGGGTCCGTCGGCAGTGACAGTCCTGTACGTGGCAGATGTGACCACCATCTCCTGATGGATCTCTCACTTGACTCCTGACACTGCTGTTAGCAAGCCCTCCACAACTAGAACTGCTGTATACTGTCTCTGGGAGCAATCATGCCATGTCTTACAGGTGATAGGGCCCATACCTTCTCACCAGAAGAGCTGGAGAAGCTTGTGGAGGAGGTCCTACCCCTGTATGTACAGCTATATGGTACACCAGAGGCACAGGTAAGAGTACCATGTACACATATGTTTCTGTGGCTCAACTACAATATATTTTGTATATCCTAGGCTTATGGGCAATATGGGAGAATGTGTTCTTGCACATGGGTAGGTAAGGTGTCAGGGCAGCCATCACTAGATATGTCCCATCATTAGATGTGCTTGATGTGTGGAGATATGTGCTAAAAGGACAGCTGGAGGCATTGATGCATGTTGTTTGCTGATTTCTCTTAACGCTTGTGCCCTCACTGTATCTGCACTCACTGTAGCCACACCCTGTATCCATATACAGCCTGTGATGGTTAAAAATTATGCCTAACTATTAGGGTTCCTCGACTTCAGCCTCTGCTAAGAGTCTGTGTTTGGCTTGTTGAACTGACTTGAAATCAGCTCTGCCTGTTTTTGTGCAGTACTTGTGGACATTATTTTTTTTATTGTCTATGTCATCCATGCAGGTCAACGCCCATCAGAAGAAAGGGATTTGGAGTGCCATTGCCAAGAAGGTGTGGATCCTGGTGGTCCACAGCCGGTGGAACGCCCACTGTCGGTAGAGGCGGGAGGACCTGAGACGATGGGCCCGGAAGACCGCAGAGGCCCATCTCGGATGTCCTCCCAACAAGGATGGGGTGCCCGTTGGACAATGACACCCCTAATGGCCCGCATTTTGGCAGTGGCCTACCCTGATTTGGATGGGCGTTTGAGGGCAGCACATCAGTCACAAGGGGGTAAGTACATACCTGTCAAGCACTAACCTGTTTGTCCCACAGAGACACAATATTGACCAATTACTTATTCCTAATTCCTCCTAGACATTGCTTGCCTCCCTCTTAAATACACGCGATTGGCCCCGGAATGTCGGTTTTATCACTGTTACATAACAGTGTAAGTTGAGCATAGCAATGACAAACTTTCAGGCGTTACACAGAATGCTCTGTATCACCAGCATCAATTTAGAATTATGCAAACCTCATATTGAACTTAGCGATAACAAGCATATTCACAGCACATTATTTTTATAATAATTGAACAAAAGAATTTCCTTCCTGCAATTTATAACAAGCAATAATGATAGGCGTTACTTCGCGACAAGGGGCGAGCATGCCAGTGACCTTAAAAGCCAATGATGTGCCTTCTTACGGGCACCGCGCCCCGGAACATCCGACCGCTGAATATCAAGTCAGCAAATGTCAGGTTTTCACAAATAAATGTCTTTCAAGCACGCGCAGCACGTTATTGCCTTTTTAGTAGTTAAGTCTCTCGATCTCTTCCTCTCCCTAGAAGCGGCATCCAAGATATAGGTCTGAACGTAAAGATCAAATGTGGAGAAGCAGAGACTCCTTCTCTGTGGCCAGTGACCTTTACAGAAAGTAATTCACTCAGGCCGGGTGTGGTTTAAATACCTGCTGCATCTGGCCACATGTCATAGGGATGCTAAAGGCTTGAGCAACATGTTTCCCAAACAAGCATTAGTCTTAATCAAGCATTGGTTCCAACAAGCATTAGTCTCTGTAAACAAGCATTGGTCTCTGTAAAATATTCTTATGGGGCTACAACAAACATTTGTGCATGCAAAGGCAGATGATTGGTTTAAGAGCTCTTTTTCTGCAGCACATCCAGGTTTGTAAGTGCAACAATACCAAATACATGTTTGCCCCTTCAACTAGTGTTTGAGTGAGGGACAGGATGTTAGCTCTGACAATGTGGTAAATGTAATGTGTCACAGATCTTTTGCGATCACATTTATGTACACAAGTCATGTATTGGCAGCAAACGTGAACATTCATGTGGTTTTGAGACATAGGCCCTTATTATGACCCCAGCAGTGAGGGATAAAGTGGCCCTAATACCGCCAAAAGGCTGGCGGTAAGTACCGCCAAATTATGACCATGGCGGTGATAACTCCCATAGACAGCCAATGTACCACACCAACCACCAGGGCGGAAATAACACTCAACACAGCGGTAGCCAACAACAGCCAGGCGGAAGACAAAGTACCAACCACCATATTAAGACACATCATTCTGCCACGTTTTCCGGGGCGGTACCAACACCATTAAAAGCCTGGCAGAAACGCATCACAGAAGAGAAAGGACTCACCATCCAAGACACAGAGAAGAACAATGTCGCCATGGAACCCGAATTGCAAGTCTTTCCAATCATCTTCTACGTAATGCTCCACCTGGAACACCAATGCCGACGAAGGCAAAGTACCACCCACCATATTAAGATACATCATTCCGCCACCTTTTCTGGGGCGGTACCAACACCATCAAAAGCCTAGCAGAAATGCGTCACAGAAGAGAAAGGACTCACCATCGGAGACACAGAGAAGAACAACATCGCCATGGAACCCGAACTGCAAGTCTTTCCGATGATCTTCTACGTAATGCTCCATCTTGAACACCCACGCCGACTAAGGTGACAACGGTGAGTACAGCCGCCTAGCACACAAGGGAGGGAGGGAGGAAAACGAGAGTGACACACACACGCACGACACACACCAGACACACACACACCACACACACATCCAGCTGCACACGAAGAACAAGTTGTCCACGAAAAACGCAAGAATGGACGAAAGTGATTGTAATCAGAACAACATCTAAATAACTAATTCGATTTGTCAATTAAACAGATATGTACACATGTACACAAAGGGAAACTGTCCAGTCCAATGTTCAAAGGGCCCACGTGGCCACTGGCCACAGTCTAAGGTCGAACTCGATTCCTGACCACATCTGGATAGTACACTGCAGGGGCATTAGTTTGCAAATGGGCAGGCCCCTCAGGGAGGGGGGGCACCTCAGCCGCATGCAGAACAAGCCCACTGGTTCTGGAGGGGGGTCCATGCCCATTGCTCTGTCCTGGGGAGTGCAAGGCCACAGTCTCTCAGGTGGGTGTCTTTCCCACTGGTTCCGGATGGGGCAACTTGCCCATTGCTCTGTCCTGGGGAGTGCAAGGCCACAGTCTCTCAGGTGGGTGTCTTTCCCACTGGTTCTGAATGGGGCCACTTGCCCATTGCTCTGTCCTGGGGAGTGCAAGGCCACAGTCTCTCATGTGGGTGTCTTTCCCACTGGTTCTAGAGGGGGCAACTCGTACAGAAGCCCCTGGAGTGTGGCCTACATGGCGTCAGCTGGCAGTGACAGCTGCAATATGTTTGCAGAAGGAAGATCCTTCTGGGCCGCCTCTGCACTTTGTGATGGCTACAGTGTGGTGGTGGATGGATGAGTCTCCTATGCTGCCTCTGCACTCTCGGATGGCTGCAGTGTGGTGGTGGTGGATGAAGGAGCCTCCTGGGCAGCCTTTGCACTTGCTGATGGCTGAAGTGTGGTGGTGGATGGAGGAGCCTCCTGGGCAGCCTCTGTACTTGCTGATGGCTGCAATTCATCAGCTGGCGGTGGGGGCCCGATGACAGCTGGTAGTGGTGGAGGTGTCACCCTGACAGCCTCCGCTGGAGAAGAGGGCTTCATCTCCTCCAGTACATGGGGTGTGGATCCCTTACCCTTCCTGGCAGGGGTAGATGGGCTCTTCCCCTTCCTGGACGGAGGTGCAGGCTCCTTCCTCTTCTTGCCTAGTGGTGTAGGCTCATTCCCCTTTGTGCATGCTGGTACAGGCTCCTTCCCCTTCTTGCCTGGTGGTGCCGGCTCTTTCCCCTTCTTCAATGGAGGTATGGTATCCTTACCACCACGACTAGGTGTTGCTACCACTTTCCCCGTGGACTGTTTGGCTGAGGTGCTGGGCAGTGTCCTTGGTACCCTGCTCATATGGGCAGGACGGGGGGAGGGAAGAGGTCAAGTTGGGAAAGGAAAATCTTTTTAGGGATGTTGGGGTGGGAGGAGGGAGGAGGGAGGAGTAATGGGAGTGTAGGTTAAGGGAGTGGTTGTTGAAGGTGTATGTCTGCTGGATTTGGGTGCAGGTGCATGGGCTGTATGCTGATGTGAGGTGGATGGTTGTTGGGTGTGTGAGTGCTTGCATTTATGTCCTTTAGGAGGGGGGACAGACAGGGTGGGAGAGGGCAGAGGGGACGCTTGCTTGACTGTTGTGAGGTGTCTGCCAGTGAGATGTGTGTTCTGCTTGGTGTGGTGATGCTGGTAGTGGCTATTGATGTAGTGCATGCAGGTCTGAGTGTGGACGTGACTGGGAGGGAGGGGGTGGAGGAGGAGGAAAGAAATATAGTTGAGACTGTGGATGTTGTCATGTCTTCAACTGTATGGTGTTTGTATGAGTTGAGTGCTTGTTGGATGAAGTGTGGTGCTTGTGTTTGCCTGTGACACTCTTGGGTGTTGTCTTGTGTGCATGCTCGTCTGTATATGTGCCTAGGATGGGTTTGGGTTGAGGAGAATGGGACTGGGAAGTGGAAGTTGGAGGGGGGGTGGTGGAAACAGGAACAATGGCTACTATCAGGGAGAAGGCCAGAGCCTGAATTGATCTCTGTTGGGCCGCCAATCCACTGTGAATGCCCTCCAGGAATGCATTGCATTGCTGTATCTGGGATGCCAGCCCCTGGATGGCATTCACAATGGTTGACTGCCCTACTGAGATGGATCTAAGGAGGTCAATAGCCTCCTACCTCAGGGCAGCAGGGCTCACTGGGGCAGGGCCTGAGGTGCCTGGAGCGAAGGAGATGCCCACCCTCCTAGGTGAGCGGGCACGGGCAACTCACTGAGGGGCTGCTGGGAGGGCGGTGCTGGTACGCAGGTGGTGGCTGTACCTGTAGCTGGGGAGGTCACAGAGGTGTCCACCACCACCAGGGAGCTCCCATCGGAGAAGGTATATGAGTCTGTGTTGTCTCCTTCAGTCTCTGCCATGGTGCTCCCATCGCTCTCCGTAAATCTGGTTCCCTCGGCGTCGGTGGACTCTGCCTCCTGGGTCCTGTGGGATGCAGATCCCTCTGTAGCCGTTGCCCCTGCTTCTCTGCCAGATGATGCTAATGCACACAAGGACAGGATGACGAAAGAAGAAAGGGGGGGGAGAGAGACAAGGATAACCTGGGTCAAGGACTGCACCAACACCACTATTGGCATACACATCACCGTCACACACAGGGAACAGGCTTAAGCACTATGCATTGCACTACCAGTGATGTGGCTAGTCACTAAGGCAAGATGAGGACTACACACTGCCAACTGCAGCACTCCTGGGACCCACAATACCCTGGCTGAAATGGACTGCTAACAAGCTAGGTTACCTGTATTTGCCATATACACATTACCCTTCAGATGACCCACGCTGCAATGTCTGGCCTGGCCTTAGGGGCACCCACTAACACACATCCACTACCTGGACACCACCCCACCAGCCAAAATATGTATTGATACCCACTGCACTCACCCCCTTGTGGCTGCTGTGATTCCTTCAATCATCCATCCAGCTCAGGGTAGGCCACTGCCAGTATGCGGGCCATCAAGGGGGTCAGGGTCCGACGGGCACCCCTTCCTTGTTGGGAGGCCATCCCCAGCTTGGCCTCCACAGTCTACTATGCCCAGTGTCTCAGGTCCTCCCACCGTTTCCGACAGTGGGTGCTCCGCCTGCCATAGCCCACCCAGGGTCCAAATGTCCTTGGCGATGGCATGCCATATTTCCTTCTTTTGATGGGCGCTGACCTGCAGAGGCAATACAGACAGGAGAACACCATTAAACAGACAGTCCAGCCTGTCACACAAATGGCCCACCATACCCATTTCCATCACCATTGGCACGCACATAGCCCAGCGCACACCATGTACACTGCCACAAGATATTCCCCCACCCCTCCCTTACACAATGCTTGCACACACATCTCCATGCATCCTTGCCACATGCATCATGGACAAAGTGTATTCACCTGTTGGTCTGGAGGCCCATACAGCTGTCCGTACAGGGGTAGGACCCCATCCACCAGTCACTCCAACTCCTCCGCAGTGAAGGCTGGGGCCCTTTGCCCGATCACACGGGCCGGTAGGTTGTAGACACAGGTCACAGCAGTATACGCAGTAAAGGTGTTCTCCTGTTGAAGGTCAGGAAACAAGTGAGGGTTGAGATAGAAAATGGCAGTCACATCCACGGCGGTGTACACCATCACTGCCGGCGTAGATCCCAATTGGCCACTGTACTCCATAGGGCCCCATATTGTCCTATGAGGAATTGCATGACGGTGCAAGACAGCCTTCCGCCATGACGCCCAATGTCGGCGGAGTTACCTCACTTCCACCTGTCCCTACATAAAGGATAGGCGGTCGCCATTTCAGGGGGGGAACAGGCATATCGACAATTACTGCGTCACAGATTAGATTGGCACATACTTCATGTTAGAAATTGGGTTTTTGGTTGGCAGTCAGGTTACCCTCTGTCCAAGCAAGAACCCTCACTCTAGTCAGGGTAAGTCACACACAATCCAAGATTATCCTGTGCCCACCCTCTGGTAGCTTGGCACGAGCAGTCAGGCTTAACTTAGAAGGCAATGTGTAAAGTATTTGTGCAATAAATCATACAATAACACAATATAGCACCACAAAAATACACCACACAGTGTTTAGAAAAATATATAATATTTCTCAGGATAATTGTAGGTCAAGACGAATAAAGATGCAATGTGAAAAAAGCAAACAAAGTCTCTTTCAGGCACAAAGTACCTGGTTTCTGGTGAAAAATCTCCGCAAAGGGCCGCAGAAGAAGAGATACGTGGAAAAATGGTGTGTGCGTCGATTTCTCCCCTCCACACACGGACTTGCGTCGTTATTTTTCACGCAGGGAAGTCAAGCGTCGTTTTCCGGCACGCGGACAGTCTCTTTCTGTGGGTCGCGGGATTACCAGATGTCCCGGGGTCTGTGCGTGGATTCTCCTGCTTGTTTTCCGGCTGCGCGTCGTTCCGCTGGGCTGTGCGTCGAAGTTTTGCTCTCACGGCAGGCGTTGCGTCGATTTCCCCTCTGGAAGTCGGGCGGCGTTGTCCTTGCGAGGCCGTGCGTCGAAGTTCCAGTTGCCCCGAAGACGTTGCGTCGATCAGCGTCGGTGTGCGGCGTTTTTCTTGCTGCGGAGCAAGGTGTGCGTTGAAATTTTCGGCGCACGAAGAGTCCAAATGAAAAAGAGAAGTCTTTTTGGTCCTGAGACTTCAGGGAACAGGAGACAAGCTCTATCCAAGCCCTTGGAGAGCACTTTTACAGCCGGACAAGAGTTCAGCAAGGCAGCAGGGCAACAGCAAGGCAGCAGTCCTTGGAAGAAAGCAGTCAGGTGAGTCCTTTAGGCAGCCAGGCAGTTCTTCTTGGCAGGATGCAGGTTCTGGTTCAGGTTTCTTCTCCAGCAAGTGTCTGATGAGGTAGGGCAGAGGCCCTGTTTTATACCCAAATGTGCCTTTGAAGTGGGGGAGACTTCAAAGAGTGGCTAAGAAGTGCAGCAGGTCCCCTTTCAGTTCAATCCTGTCTGCCAGGGTCCCAGTAGGGGGTGTGGCAGTCCTTTGTGTGAGAGCAGGCCCTCCACCCTCCCAGCCCAGGAAGACCCATTCAAAATGCAGATGTATGCAAGTGAGGCTGAGTACCCTGTGTTTGGGGTGTGTCTGAGTGAATGCACAAGGAGCTGTCAACCAAGCCCAGCCAGACGTGGATTGTAAGGCACAGAAAGTTTTAAGTGCAAAGAAATGCTCACTTTCTAAAAGTGGCATTTCTAGAATAGTAATATTAAATCCAACTTCACCAGTCAGCAGGATTTGGTATTACCATTCTGGCCATACTAAATATGATCTTCCTACTCCTTTCAGATCAGCAGCTACCACTTCAATACTGTATGAGGGCAGCCCCAATGTTAGCCTATTAAGGGAGCAGGCCTCACAGTAGTGCAAAAACGAATTTAGGTGTTTGACATTACCAGGACATGTAAACTACACGGGTACATATCCTGCCTTTCCCCCACACAGCACCCTGCTCTATGGGTTACCTAGGGCACACATTAGAGGTGACTTATATGTGGAGAAAGGGGAGGTTTAGGCTTGGCAAGTACTTTTAAATGCCAAGTCGAGGTGACAGTGAATCTGCCCACACAGGCTTTGCAATGGCAGGCCTGAGACAAGGAAAAGGGGCTACTTAAGTGGGTGGCACAACCAGTGCTGCAGGCCCACTAGTAGCATTTAATCTACAGGCCCTAGGCACATATAGTGCACATTACTAGGGACTTATAAGTACATTAAATAGTCCAATCAGGTATGATCCAAGGTTACCATGTTTAAAGGGAGAGAGCATATGCACTTTAGCACTGGTTAGCAGTGGTAAAGTGCGCAGAGTCTAAAAGCCAGCAAAAACAGTGTCCAAAAAGTGGAGGGAGGCAGGCAAAAAGTTAGGGGTGACCACCCTAAGGCTATCAGGTCTAACACTTTACCATTGACACTGTCCCAATACATAAGTGCACCATGTGGACTGCTGTTGTTGTTATTTTGTTCCAATTGTGTCCCTTAGATACTTACTGCTGCAGATGAATAGGAGGTGGACACATACCTCTGTGTACAGACCTCTGGTGGACTTAGCTACACTGGAGGACAGGCACGTTATACACACCTATAGACTGGACAGGGTCAGTATCACAGAGCTGTGTGTCCAGTTGGAGCCAGACCTGATCTCTTCTCTCTGTCATTCGACTGGGATCCCCCCTCTAGTGCAAGTGCTATCCGTGATCCATTTCCTGGCGACAGGTTCTTTCCAAGTGACAGTTGGCTTGGCAGCAGGAATGTCACAGCCAATGTTCTCAATCATGCTTCCTAGAGTGTTGTCTGCCCTGATAAAGCACATGTGCAGCTACATTGTCTTCACCCAGGTGGAGGATTTGGCCACTGTGAAGTCAGGATTCTATGCAATGGGACATATCCACAATATTATTGGGGCGATTGATGGTACACACATTGCGTTAATCCCCCCCCCACCAGAATGAACCGGTGTTCAGGAATCGTAAGAGTTTCCACTCACTGAATATGCAGATGGTGTGCCTGGCGGACCAGTACATCTCCCACATCAATGCTAAGTATACTGGGTCAGTGCATGATGGCTTTGTCCTGAGGAACAGCAGCAGCCCACATGTGATGGCCCAACTACAGAGGCACAGGGTGTTGCTAATAGGTGAGCCATGGTCCCCACCCACTGTATGTTAGTATATGGCTCTGCTGTCGACCCCATAGGATTATGGGCCTGATTCTAACTTTGGAGGACGGTGTTAAACCGTCCCAAAAGTGGCGGATATACCACCTACCGTATTACGAGTCCATTATATCCTATGGAACTCGTAATATGGTAGGTGGTATATCCGCCACTTTTGGGACGGTTTAACACCGTCCTCCAAAGTTAGAATCAGGCCCTATGTGTGGCCAAATGTTGTCCCTCAATACCTACAGGTGACTCTGGCTACCCAAACCTATTGTGGCTTCTGACCCCTGTGAGGAATGCCAGGACAAGGGCTGAAGTACGTTACAATGAGGCACAGAAGGATCATCGAGAGGACAATCGGCCTCCTGAAGGACAGGTTCAGGTGCCTCCATATGAGAGGTGGATCCCTGTACTACTCACCTGAGAATGTCTGCCAGATAGTAGTGTCATGCTGCATGTTGCACAACCTGGCCCTCAGATGCCATGTACTCTTTCTACAGGAGGAGGAGACAGGACATGCCCATGTGGCAGCAGTAGACCATGATGACAGTGAGAATGAAGAGGCTTAGGATGAGGATGAGGACAACAGAACATCAGTTATCCATCAGTACTTCCAATGACACACAGGTGAAACAGTGCAACTTCACATTTCTATGACTATTGGTGTATTCTGTGTGGCTGTGGCATGATGGCATTAACTTCCTTTTACATCTACTTACTGTCACCTATGGTTTGTCATTTTACAGATGTTGGTGCTATGACAACTGTGTACTGATGTGCTGACTGAAGCCAGCTACAGGTCATTATTTCTATGCTCTCACAATGTACAGTTCATTTTCAATGGATGCAACTGTTAACATCAATGCAGATTTTCAACACATGACACACAAGTAGTCGAGTTGTGTTCAATGGTGTTTACTTTAGTAGTAGCAAATTTAGGGGAAAGTACAGTGAAATGGGGCGATGATGGAGGAAAATCCAGGGTATTGTTCCAGTCTGTCTGTAGCACTGGTCCAGTGTCCAGGTGGCCGTAGGAAAGGGAGAAATAGCAGTTCAAGGTGGACAAGGTGACTGAGTGGAACACAAGGGGGACAATCAGGAGAGTATCATTCCTGGCGGTGGTCTTGGCAAGTGTCTCTGGCTTCTGTCTGGGTCACAGGAAACGTTTGCGTGGCGTTTCATCTTCTGCAGGGGGAGGGGTGCTGGTGGCCTGTGGGTCCTGTGGCGGGGCCTCCTGCCCACGAGCAGAAGCGGAGGTGGAGGGCTGGTCAATGGACTGGATAGTGGTAGGGGCCCCCTGGTGTGCTGTTGCCTCCCTCATGATGTTGTCCATGTCTGCCAGCACCCCTGCTATGTAGATCACGGTGGTGTTAATGGCCTGCAAGTCCTCCCTGATCCCCTAATACTGTCCCTCTTGCAGCTGCCTGTTCTCCTGCATGTTCTCAAGGATCTGGCCCATCGTGTCCTGGGAATGTTGGTAGGCTCCCAGGATCTTGGAGAGTGCCTCCTGGTCCTGGTCCTGTCCTCTCCCTGGTGCACAGCAGTTCTCCCAGTGTCCCTGTTGGCCTGTGTCTCTGTCCCCTGAACGGTGTGTCCCCTGCCACTGTACAGGTGGGCACAATGCTGATTGACGTGTCCTGGGGACAGAGGTGTGGGTACGCTGGGTGGGTGCTTTGGTGTTGGATAGTGAAGGGAGAGGCTCTGTGGTGGTCTGTGAGTGGGCTTGGGTGACCAGTTGTCCCTGATGGGCCAGGAAGTTCGTCCAGATCCTGAAGTCCACAGTTACTGTCATCATTGGGGGCATCTTCTGTTGGGGGACTGGATAGTCATGGCACCTCCTCTCCACTGACATTGGCTAGGGTACCTGTGGGGATGTAAGTGACGTAATATGCTTCATGTGTGTGACATATTGTACATCCCTGGCTTCCCTTTTATCGTTGGGGTAGCCCTGCCACCTTTCCTTGTATATGGTGATGTATTGTGGGATTGTTAATTTCCTTATGCTGCGTATGCTTTGGTGATGGGTGTGCATGCAGGGCTGGGAGGGCTGCCCATGCATTGGTATAGCATGCAGGGCTTGGAATTGGGGTTAGTGCTATTTGTAGGTGCAGTGTGTGGGATGAGGCGGAGTGATGGGAGTGAGGTATGGGGGTGATAAGTGGTAAATGTTGACTTACCAGTGTCCAGTCCTCCGGCTACTCCAGTGAGTCCCTCAGGATGCAGTAATGCCAGTACTTGCTCCTCCCATGCTGTGAGCTGTGGGGGAGGAGGTAGGGGTCCACCGCCAGTCCTCTGTATGCAAGCCGGTGCCTTGCTGCTATGGAACGTACCTTCCCCCGAAGGTCGTTCTACCTCTTCCTGATGTCGTCCCTTGTTCTTGGGTGCTTTCCCATGGCGTTCACCCTGTCCACAATTCTCCCCCATAGCTCCATCTTCCAGGCAATGGATATCTGCTGTACCTGTCCTCCATACAGCTTTGGCTCTACCCTGACAATTTACTATACCATGACTCTTAACTACTCCTCAGTGAAACAAGGGTGCCTTTGTGAGGACATGGGTGTTGTGTGGTGTGTGTTGGTGAGAGTGTTTTGAGTTATGTGTTGGGGTGTGTAATGTGGAGTGCGTGAGGGATGTACGGGTGTAAGTGGTGTGTGTGTAGTTGTCGCAGTGGTCTTGGTGTCATTCTGGTGGCTATGATTTGTAACCGTGAAGGGTTGTGGGTAATGTGGGTATGTGTTTTATAGTGGTGTGGGTGTGGTGTGTGTAGGGGTGTCAGGTGTGTGTTTTTCGTATTGGCCAATGTTGTGTTGTTTTGCATGTGGGTGTCCATTCTGAGCGCAGCGGTATGTACTGCCAATGGTTTACCTCCGTTGAATGTCCTCCATGATGATTCGTAGGTCATAATGAGGTGGGCGTTGTTCTGTTGACGTAACAGTATGCGTGTTGGGACTGCCACTTTTGCACTGACCTTTTGATTGGCGGATTTGTGTATGTGGCAGTATTCTGTCGGATTGGTGTGTCATAATATGGCGAACTGTTATTTACCACTGCGGCGGTATGCTGGCGGCTGTCAACATGGCCGTAGGTGCCATTTACCTCCAATGTCATAATGAGGGCCATAGTACTCAAGTATGGGGGCTCCTCAGCCCTATAGCCTAGGATGGAGCAAATATGACAGTGTTTTTTGGGTTCCAGTGATCCGCTTGTACAGATCACTCTTTTCTAATGATATGTTAGAAAGGTAGGTTGGTTCTTGCTCTCTGTCCTCTGCTCTGTATCAGGGGTATGTCTATGTGTGAACTGAAGTCAGGTAGGGCAAGCCATATCCAGTGTCTAATGGTTTCGTATGTGTCACAGCATTATGTGATGAAGTTGTGTCCATCAGCCTTTTCAAATGACTTACATAGCTAACAACTTCCCACCTGTTTCTTTTTTGTTATATATTTTTTTATTTTATTACACAACAAGAGACATTGTCACTTTCAGAAAATGAAACAAAAAGACAGATCAGCCAAACTTGTCTAAGAAATAATTTCCCCAGATCAGAGAGAACTTTTTAACATTACCTATTCTACTAGCATATCTCATCTCCTGAAGTCTAACTTGCACCATCCTATTATACCACTCTTGACTAGTAGGAGACAATTCAGACCACCAGTTTCTCAACAACAGTGACCTAGACACCGCAGCGGCTATAAATACGAGTTTCTCCCGTCTTGAGGAAAGTCTTGCCTCTGGGTCATAGCCTAAGCTCAACAAGCGAATGCTGGGAGATATGGATACCAACGCAATAGTTGTTAAAATTGCAAAAACACCCTCCCAGTATCCCTGTATACAACGGCATGTCGCAATCGTATGGGTCCAACCTGCCGCTCCTACTTCCTTGCAACGAAACCACATATTAGGATAGCCAGTCCCCATACGAGATAGGGCTTGCGGGGTTCGGTATAACAACCATTTACTAAAAAATATAATTCGATGACAAATACAGTATAACTGAGGGATTAAAAGCAGATACCCTCTTTTCAATAGCGGACCTTTTCCTATGATTATTTAATCCATTAACATTCCAGGATAAAAATCTTAATGGCAAAAGACATTTTGTCATTTAATTAAATCTTGAGTTAGTGTGCCTATGGCCCCCCCTGATCTGGAGTAAGATACCCTAACCAATCGTAACAATCCTTTGCAGTGACAAAAACAGATCCTGATATCCATGCCTCTGCCCCTTCCCCCCCCTTCAGTGGCCCACACCTGGAGCCCTCCCGCCTGGACAACCCGGGGCCACATCCCCCCCCCTCCCGCTGTCCCACTTCTTCCCTAACGAGGTGCCTTGTCATAGCACCCTAGGCCAAAGACTAGAGAGAGAAAATTAGAAAATTAGAATGGTCTGTCCATGCGCTGTGGAAAAAAAAAAGAAAAAAAGCGGGGTGGAGGGGGGGAGAGTCCCCTACAGTGATACTGTAATTTTTAGTATCCAATCTATCACCTTGTGGTCTTTATTAAGTTCTTCCCCCTTCTTCCCCCACCCCTCCCCCCCCTTACTCGTGCCGACTGCTCAGAGTTCTGAATTGCGTGCAGCAAGGATTTAGCAGCGTCAACTGTATGGATAAAATTTGAATGACCCTGAAAAAACATTTTAAGTTTAGATTGTTGCACAAGGCCAGCCTGTGCCCCTGCTTTTTGAAAAGCTGGAATCATCTCTTTCAGTTCACTAGTATAGTTCGAGGATATTTAGAGTTTAGCGGTTGGATTGCAGGGACCCGATGGGCCCTCATAATTGTTAGATCCGGATACTTATCCTCAAGCCCTGTTAAAACATGACTTTTAATATGATCTGTTACCAATTCCGTAACTGTCTGACCGTTTTCGCGCCCTTCAGGGACTCCCGTAAATCGCAAATTTGATCTACGTGATCGATTTTCAGCGTCATCTAGACGAATCTGTAGATCTAGCAGATCAGCTTGGCACTTTGCCAGAGATGGTTCTACCGTTGCCCGAGTATCCTCGAGATCAGAGGCTCGTTGTTCGATAACTGTAATTCGTGAGTTAAGTTGCTGGATGTTACTACAAATCAGGTTAAATTGTGATTCTGTTCTCTGATTTGCGTCGTCCTGGGAAACTTTCAACGTTTTTAACTCACTTGGTATCTGCAGAAGTAAGTTGTCCGAAGGAAAACTGGCATTTGTCATAACTGTCGAACCCTGTGAAGAAGCTCCACTTTGCTCATTAGGCCCGGCAGAAACAGTAGGGGAAGCAGTAGAGGTAAAAATGTGGGTAGTAGATTCAGTTACTGCACTTGCCCCGTCCCCACTGATCAACTCCTGCTAAGGGGGGAGCTGGACAAGTTGGCTCCTGTGGGCGGTAAATTGAGAGGGGGAGTTGAAACAAGACTGGAGGCTGAATCCATAACTGAAATTAAAGGGGGGACAGAAGACGGAGCCTTGTGCAAGTGATTATCCAAAGGTGCTGGTCGCTTCTGTTTGGTAGTACGTGTTGCTCTGGGAACTCTGGCAGCAGAGTGGCCTTCATAGTGTGGAGAATGCCGCATTTCCCCCCCCCCCAAAAAAAAAGGAAAATAATTTTTCGATTGAATTAAAATACAATAAGAAATTTAACTAAGTGTCCAGAGGGGGAGTCTGCCAAGAACTCCACCTCTAAATTCGTATCTTAGCAATGCTTACGAGGGTTCCCAAAAAAAGGGGGGGGGGGCTTGGTCCCCTTCCTCTCCTTGCTCCTAAAAAGAAAAAAGAAAAAGGAGGGGGGGGAGACCTCTCGTGAAATTGTAAAGCAGTCCTTCACCTGCCTTAATACAGTCTTTTCCCGAGTCCTATCGCCAGAAATACCCCTTTAATACCGCTGAAAAAAAATCCCCTGTGTGCCAGGTGAAGCGAGCCCTGAAGGCTGGGCAAATCAGCAGAAGTTTTAATCAAACCACAAACGTCTTACCGCCAGGCCCTCCTCGCCTAGGGCTCAAGTCCCAATGTGCAGAGCGAAATCCTCTTGAAAGAAACTCCTGATGCTGAGTTATGACTTTTTTTACGCCCACAGAGCCTTAAAAAAAAAAAACTTGGATCCTCGCCTCTGCCCTACAAGAAGCGTTCCTGGAAACCACCTCGGCTCGGGGGTTGGTTTCCGTGCCTCCAACGAAAATTCTGCCAAAGACTAGCCTGAGCTTCCTAGACCCGATAGGAAGCTTCGCGTCCGCGTCCCCAGCAACCAAAATCCATTATGAGAAGCTGCTCGGAGGGCTTCCGCATTCCAACAGGATTGTCAGCCAAACCAGCGAGAGACGCCTTGCTCGGCCTCCCTGGCAACTCGGCTCGGAGGCGGCTTCCGCATTCCTTGACGGAGCCGCAGCGCGTCTCGTCTTGGTGCGCTCTCTCTCTCAGCCTCGCTCAGCCGCAGAGCGTGACGGGAGCTCTCGTGGCCATCCCAGCCTAATCTTCCTCCCACCTGTTTCAAGGTACTTCAACTTGGTAAGTGAGGAGTGTACAATGACATGTGGATTGTCTCATCAGAGTTGACAATATGCATGTTGGTTATCAGTGTGCACATGCTACATTTCCACAGGGACACATATGTTGGTATGTGATGTAAGAATGTGATGGCCATGCTGATGTCTTGATAGCAGACACTTGACACAGAGCTTGTCCATGGTGTACTTGTGAAGAAAGGGTACATTGGCAATGTTTGTCTACTCACATCAATGGTCCAGACAGTACTGTGTCAAATTCATGTGTACTTTTTCTGAGAAATGTCATGCCTCACTATTTTGGCATGTGGTACTTGGTGTAGCTATGACAAATGAGGCCAGGGTGTTTGGGAATTTGCTGTTTGACAAGAACCATATGTGGTTCAGTTGTGGCAGTTCTTACACACCTGTGTGTAGGTTGGTAAGTGTGGCCTGACTGTTGGCTTGCATCAAGGTTGTCGTTACAGTTATGTTTGCATCCCTTTTGCTTTTCCTCTGGGAATCCTCTAAAGACACATGCCAGGCTTGCTATGTCAGAAATGTGGGTAGTGATGGTGCTTCTCAGTCTGTGACAAAACGGTTTACTCATGTTGGTGTTATTAAGGTCTGTTTCCCTTCTTCCTGTACAGCACAGTAGTCTACTTGATGCATACACAATATAGTAAACTGCTAATTGCGTGTGGGACATTAGTGTGAGCTTACTTGCTGCTAACATGACCATTGCTGTTTGTTTTCTGGAAACATTTGTCTGATATATTGCTTGGACCTGAGTCCATTGTCACTCCTTGCTACATCACCATTGGTGTATGTGTGTGTGACATGTGTACTGCTTCCTTGACCAACATTTGGCAGGGGTGACATGTTGATATCTCATACGATGGTATATGTCCATAGTGATTTGGTTGACTCTATCACTTGATGTAGGTATGGTTTGTTTGAACCAGGCCTGCCTGCCTTCACTTGTCAACATATGTTAATGACTAGTACATGACATTTGAGTGATGTATTTGTGTTGTAAGAATAGGGTATATGTATTTGTTAAGCTACCATATAATGGAAATCCATTGCCTGTCTACTGGTTTACTATGTAGTTATGATTAGGGTACCTATATTAAGTGGAACAGTCTCCTTCCCATGGTATGGTCAGTGTGATTTGTATACTTCAGTCATGGTATAGTAGGTTTCAGCTACCTTGCTTTGCTGGTTGGTGTGTGACAGTAGGGAAATTGTGGGACATGCATAGTATTGTGTTGTTACATGATGTTGACACTTTACTGGAACTTCTTCCGGAGAGTCAGTGCACATGATGGTGTGTGATTTATGTCTGATTAGAATTGGAAATGTTATTATGTATATGTGATGACCCTACTTCACCATCTATTTTCAGCATCAGCACCAGCAGTCTAGGGAGAGGGGGCACAGCTGAGTGGAGAAGCTTATGCCCATGGGACCTCCAGTCGCAACACCAGAGACAAAGAGGGACTCAGTGGCCCGTAGGATGAGGAGAATGCCAGAGGGAGACCTGATCTGCAACGTCTTGATCTGAGTCCTCCTCCAGGGGCCACTCCCTAGTGGTGGCGGACCCATAGGGAACCACTCCTGTATCATCTCTGTCTGCCCAGTTCTATCATCACCCTTCCTGTAGCTCCCCACCCATTTGGCCAGACCTGCTCATCCAAGAGGGTGAGCATCTCCTTTGCCACAATCACCTCTGCCCCAGCCCCTGTTCCCCCTTCTTCCCTCAGTGAGGAGGCTATTGACCTCCTGCGGTCGATCTCTGTGGGTCAGACGGCCATCATGAATGCCATCCAGAGACTGGCAAGCCAATTCCAACAGAGCAATTCAATCCTGTAGGGCATTCACAGTGTAATCTCTGGACTACATATATCATGTCAGGCTCCGGCCTCCACACTGACGGCAGCTAGTCACCCCTTGTCTCCTGTACCCCTTTCACCTTCCCCTTCCCAGTCCAAATCCCCGTTCACCAACCCAGCCAAAGCACACAAACAGACAGGCATACATCCACCTCAAGATCTAAAGGTAGTACAGACAAACATAGCACCACAAGACACACCACCGGCATGCACACAGACAACATCCAGTTGCTGACACAGCAAAACTCACAAAACGACTAAATCTGAAGGTAAAAATCTCCATCAAGGGCTCCCACGATGCGTATCCGAAGAAGAGTTCCAGGAGGTCGGATTGGATTGGCAGGTTCGTCCTGCTGAAGAAAATCTTCAGAAAAACGACTAAGTCCTAAGGTAAACTTTTGACCGAGGCCTCCTGCGGGCTGTAGCCGAGCCGGGCTTCATCGCGGTTGGCCTTAAACTTTGACTTTGCACCGGTCGAGGTGCAACCAGATGACCAGATTGCCGCTTTTTGTTTCTATGCACTAGAAAGCAATAATTCTTTAAAAATTCACATCTCTGGTTCCCCTTATCCGATTTTATGCGTTTTTGTGTCATTTTAAAGATAAAAATATTTCCTATTTTTATAAATGGATTTTGGATTTTTAAACAGTTTCCTGTGTTTTATTTAATTACTGTTTTGCGATATTTGAATGCTTTACACTATGGTGGTCATTCTGACCTCAGCGGTAAAAGGCGCTTACCGCCGGTAAGAAGACCGCCACAACACCGCCGCGGGTGCGGTAAACTGCCACAGTCATTCTGACCCTCAAGAGGAACACCGCCAAAAACCCGACATCCACAAAAGTCCGCCACACCAACGGCCAGCGATAAACTGGCGAAGACCAAACCTCCACCGTCACGCCAACAGAAATACGCCCATGCTATTACGACCCACGAATCCACGCGGCGGTCTTTCAACCGCGGTATTCCATTGGCGGTACACACCGCCGCACTCAAAATACACATACAGCTCCAAAACACAGCCACATTGGACAATTTGAAATACACACACCTGAGACACATACACACAACACTCCCACACACCCTATTAACTATAAAACACAGACCCACATCACCCACAAACCCCTACGACCACAAATCAGAGACGAAGCCCAGAGAGAGACAGCACAGAATAGAGAACATCATCACACAGAGGCACACTACACCATCACCCACACAACAACCACGCACAAAACACCACAAACCACCACACTAACCACACTCATCACCGCAAACACCACCCCACACCTCATCCACACCACCCCATGGCACCCCCAAGACACCCCAGGTTTTCAGACGCAGAACTCAGGGTCATGGTGGAGGAAATAGTTCGGGTAGAGCCCCAGCTCTTCGAGACACAGGTGCAGCACACCACCATTGCCAGGAAGATGGAGCTATGGCAAAGAATAGTGGACAGGGTCAACGCTGTGGGACAGCATCCACGAAATCGGGACAACATCAGGAAGCGGTGGAACGACCTACGGGGGAAGGTGCGTTCCATGGTATCCAGGCACAACATCGCGGTGCAGAAGACTGGCGGCGGACCCCCACCTCAACCCCCAGAATTTACAACATGGGAGGAACAGGTCTTGAACGTCCTGCATCCTGAGGGCCTCGCAGGAGTATCTGGAGGAATGGACTCTGGTAAGTCTAATCTCAACTACTTCATCCCCCCCACCCACCAGCATGCCAACTCATACCCCCACCCTCCCCCCCACCCTATCACACATCCTCCTTGCTAATGTCTCACCATCACAACCCACCCATCCCAACACCAAACCCTGCATGCTACCACAAACCATCGACACCCATCACCTAAGCATGCCCACTGCACATACCCATCTCCCCCACAAACCGCCGTCACAACAGCCCCCACAAGGGAATGCCAGCACTGGGGTACACGGGTACCCACCCATTGCACGCTATGGCACACACAGAAGCAATAACCATACTCTTATACCCCTGCAGGACCCGAACGCCACCACACCGCCCAGGAGGGTCCAGAAATGTTCATCCCACCCCCAGAAGAGGCCCCCAGTGATGACAGCAGCTCTGTCTCCCTGGACCCAGATGACCAGCCCAGCCCATCGGGGACCTCGGGACAGTCGGTTCCCCTCACACAGCCACAGGCCACAGCAGACCTACCCCCCTCTGGGAACACCAGCACAGCACCCACCCAGCGGGCCCATGCCTCTGTCTCAAGGACACGTCAATCAGCGGTGTGTCCCCCACTACAGGGAACCCAGGTTAACCCACCACCCCAACAACAACAGGGACCTGGGGGCAGTGGTAGTGGGCACACGGTCCAGGGGACAGAGGCCCAGGGAAACAGGTGAACTGGGAGGGCTGCTGTGCGACAGGGGGGGGACAGGCCCAGGGAACCCACTCTCCACGAGGCCCTCACCTCCATCATGGGAGCATACCACCACTCCCAGGAGACGATGGCGACGGTCCTGGCCAGGTTCCAGGAGATCTAGGTACTGCAGGAGGAACAGTTTATGGGGTTCAGGGAAGAACTGAGAAACATTAGTTCCGCAATGGGCACCATTGTTGTGGCTCTCAACCAGATTGTCACCACATTGCAGGACCATGTGGCACCACAAAGGGCCCCTGTCACTAGCATGGACCAGGAACAGGCTACCACCTCCGCCGACGCTAGTGGACAGGAGGCCCCGACACAAGAACAACCGGCCACCAGAACCCCACCCCCTGCAGAAGAAGAACCACCCCGCAAGCGGGGCCTGAGATCTAGGAAGAAGACAGAGTAGGATGCCAAGACCCCCGCCAGGAAAGGATACCCCCTGATGTCATCCCACTGTCCCACATTGTCACCCTGTCCAACCTTAAACTGCCCCTGCTCCACCTTCCACAGGCATATGGACAATGCACCTGTGAGACTGAGAATCTGGACTCTGCCATGGACATTCCTCCACCATCACCCATCACCGATTTTCAACCATGTCCCAAAATTGAGCACTTTAATAAACACACTTATTGCACACAAATAATCTGGAGTCTGCCTGTATTTTTGAAAATATGTATTAGACATAAACGTGCCAAAATGACCAGTTACATTGTGATGACAACATACCACTGTCACACAGCTATAGTCCATGGGCAAACAAAGCAGAGGTCACGCAGTGGGGCCCACAGCTCTGAAATTGGAAGGGAAAGTCACAACTCTGTTAGCATACACTGGGTGAAAAGGACAGACAGTAGAGAGGCAGGAGACTGTAAGTAAATGTAAAATGCCGGTGTTGATTCTTACCTGTGTGTTATTGAAAATACTGCTGTATCACTGTGTCCCTGTTGTCTGTGTCGTCCTCTTCGTCTTCCTCCTCTTCACTCTCCGCAGGCTCCACAGCTGCCACAACACCACCATCTGGAGCATCCCCCTGCAGGAAAGGCACCTGGCGTCGCAAAGCCAGGTTGTGAAGCATACAGCAGGCCACGATGATATGACACACCTTCTTTGGTGAGTACATTAGGGATCCACCTGTCATATGCAGGCACCTAAACCTGGCCTTCAGGAGGCCGAAGGTCCGCTCGATCACCCTCCTAGTACGCCCATGTGCCTCATTGTACCGTTCCTCTGCCCTTGTCCTGGGATTCCTCACTGGGGTCAGTAACCACGACAGGTTGGGGTAACCTGAGTCACCAATTAGCCACACACGGTGTCTCTGTAGTTGTTCCATCACATAAGGGATGCTGCTATTTCGCATGATGTACGCGTCATGCACTGACCCAGGGAACTTGGCATTTACATGGGAGATGTACTGGTCAGCCAAACAGACCACCTGGACATTCATGGAATGATAACTTTTTCCAAATTCTGCCAATTCAGAATGAACACCTGTTCACTCCTGCCGGGGGGGACCAAAGCCACATGTGTCCCATCAATGGCACCAATGATGTTGGGAATATGTCCAAGGGCATAGAAATCACCCTTCACTGTAGGCAAATCCCCCCACCTCAGGGAAAACGATGTATCTCCGCATATGTTTGAGCAGGGCACTCTGGACAACACCTTTGAAAACATAGGCTGAGACATCCCTGATGAAATGGCCACTGTTGTTTGAAATGAGCCACTTGCCAAAAAATGGAGTACTGACAGAACCTGCACTAGAGGGGGGATCCCTGTGGGTTGGCGGATGGGTGACATCAGGTGTGGCTCCAGCTGGGCACACAGTTCCTGTATAGTGGCTCGGTCAAGCCTGTATGTCAGTATGACATGTCTTTCTTCCATTGTCGACAGGTCCACCAGCGGTCTGTACACGGGAACATTCCTCCATCTCCTCGCAAGTCCCAGCGGACGGTGCCTAGGAAGGACAACAGCGAGCACAGAGTCAATCAACCCACGGGTACGTTCCCACAGCTTGCACAGTACACGATTCTCTATGCATTGAATGGCTTGTATGAGTGTCGATGCAAGGCCTAGGCATGTGTGACGCAGTAGAAATTAAGCCATGTGGGCCCTTGAAATGGCGGCTGCCTGACCTGTGAAGTGCGACAATGGGATGTGAGGTAAATGCGCTGGCGTGGCACACCGTGGCGGTAGGCGGTCGAAGACCGCGGCGCAAAGCTGCATTGGTTAACATTGAACCCTATGGGTTTCAGGAGCCAATGACGAAGTGCGCCGGCGGTCGCGGTACGCACCGCCGCGGACGTGACCGCCATTTTCTATCTGCTTAATCACTCGAGACCTGATCATCCACAGGAGAGGACCTATACTGCAAGTGCTGCTGTGACCTCGGTCTGGAGGAGACAATGGCTGCTGCGACTGGGGAAAGGGACCCTGCCTTCACTTCTGAAGAATTGGAGAAACTCGTGGATGGGGTCCTCCCCCAGTATGCGCTACTCTACGGTCCTCCAGACCAACAGGTAAGTACACTGGGACCATGCTTTGTGGGCAATGCGTGTGTTGAGTCGGGTGGATGAAAGATGGTGGGGAGGGGAGCGATTGAGGCATGCATCAAACGACGGATGAGAGCATGTGCCACATGGGAAGGGTGGGGATGGGGGGCCACTCACATCGAGCATGCAGAAAATTATGACAATGTTATTTCTCCCCCTGTACATGTGACATAGGTCAGCGCCCATCAGAAAATCGACATTTGGCGTGCCATCGCCAAGGACGTCCGGACCCTGGGGGTCCACAACAGACGGGGCACCCACTGCCGCAAGAGGTGGGAGGACATCCGCCACGGGAGCAGGAAGAACGCGGAGGCTCTGCTGGGGAAGGCCTCCCAACGTAGGAGGGGTGGCTCCCGTCAATTGACCCCCCTGATGTCCCGGATCCTGGCGGTGGCCTACCCCGATTTGGATGGGCGCGTGAGGACATCACAGCAGACACAAGGGGGTGAGTACAAGCACATTCTGCTGATTTAGTGCACATTGGAGGTGTCTGGGTGGGGGAGGAGGGCTGAGGGTATCCCTAGGCCAGGGCGATTTCCGTAGGCTAGGCCCCTCCGTTAGGCATGGCCCTGTGCCCCCGCACCCCATAGGTTGCCTAGTACAGCTAATCATGGCCCTGTGTCACCTATGTGTGGATTTGTCGTCCATAGGCTTGTAGGCCATGTCCCACGGATTGAGTAGTGTACCCCAAGTGCGCGGCGTAGTGCAGGGGGCTTCTGTGTCTGTCCTCTCCGCCAACGGTGTCGCCAATGCATGCACTCAACATGTCTTTATTTCTCCCCCCTCCCCTTTTTTGTTGGTCTTCCTGTTCATGTGTGCATTAGCATCATCAGGCGGAGGAGAAGTGGCATCGGAGCACGAGGGCCATGCAACCGACTCGGAGATCACCAGTGAGACGGAGGGCGAGGGGAGCTCCACAGCGGGGACACGTGGTGACACCAGCAACACAGACACGTCCTCGGAAGGGAGCTCCCTTGTGGTGGCGGCAACATCCGTGCCCACCGCAACAACAGGTACAGCCGCCACCCAGCGCACCAGCTCCGCCCTCCCAGCAGCCCCTCAGCCTTCGCCCCGTGCCCGCTCACCCAGGAAGGTGGGCATCTCCTTCGCCCCAGGCACCTCAGGCCCTGCCCCAGTTACCCCGGCTGCCCTCAGTGAGGAGGTCATTGACCTCCTCAGGACGCTCATTGTTGGGCAGTCTACCCTTTTGAATGCCATCCAGGGTGTAGAAAGGGAGGTGCACCGGAGTAATGCATACCTGGAGGGCATTCATTTGGGTCAGGCTGCCCATCAGCGATCGTTCAACGCTCTGGCCTCAGCACTGACGGCAGCCATTGTCCCTGTCTCCTGCCTCCCTCCTCCAACTTCCTCAACCCAGTCCCACTCCCCTGTTCCTCTGCTTATCCCAGACACACCTACAGACCAGCCTGCACACAACTCAACACCCAAGGCAAGCTCATCCAGACATAAGCACCACACATCACACAAGCATTCACCCAAGCAACATCCACATGCAGACATGCCAACAGCCACTGCCTCCTCTGTGTCCCCCTCCTCCTCGTCTCCCTCCTCCCTCCCTGTGACGTCTCCACTCACACTTGCATGCACAACATCATCAGCCACTACGTCCATCACCAGCACACCCACCAGGACACTCCACACACGTGCAGTCACCACCCCCACTGCCATTTACACGTCCCCTGTGTCCTCTCCCAGTGTGTCTGTCACCCCCTCTTCCAAACCACACAAACGCAGGCAGCCACCCACCCAACACCCATCCACCTCACGACAGCCTCCAGCACAAGCACCTGCACCCAAAGACACCAGACCTGACTCACCTACAACCACATCCTCTTCCTCCTCTCCCATACCCACTGCACCTACCCTTCCCACTGCTCCTAAAAAAAAAATCCTGTCCAAAATTAACCTCTTTCCATCACCTGACCCACCCCCTCCATCTCTTAAGAGTCGAATCAGCACCTCAGCCACCACATCCCCTGGACCTACAAGGACAATAGTCCAGGGATTTTGGAGTCCACCACCTTCAAGGGTAGCTACTTCGGCTAGCAGTAAAGGGACAGCCAGCCCACCCCCTGGTAAAAAATCTAAGAAAGGCAAGGCCCGGCGCGAGAGGCCAGAGACAGCAGGCTCCAATGGCACTACCCTGGCACCGTCAGGAAGTGGGGTGCCTCCTGTCACACCGACAAAGGGAGGAAAGGGCCACAGAGGAGCAGGGAAGGGTGACAAGGGCAGCACGCCCGACAAGTCCGGCAGCAGGCGAGCTGCCCAGGAGGGCCCCACCAGCCCCATTCCAGGTGTGAAAGAGGACACCCACGGGCCTGGGACGCCAGCACAGGAGGGCCCCGCAAGCGAGAAGACAGATGTGCATGAAGGGCCCGGCAGCCACATGTCGGGTGGCGAGTGAACTCCATCTCATGGCCGGATCTGGTGCCCTGGAGACACATGTCAAGAACCGCTGAACAGGGCCCTTCAAGACATGCACCGCTGAACAGGGCCCTTCAAGACAAGCACCGCTGAACAGGGCCCTTCAAGTCAAGCACCGCTGAACAGGGCACCGCCGTGTCAAGAACCGCTGAACAGGGCCCTTCAAGACAAGCGCCGCTGAACAGGGCCCTTCAAGTCAAGCACCGCTGAACAGGGCACCGCCGTGTCAAGAACCGCTGAACAGGGCCCTTCAAGACAAGCACTGCTGAACAGGGCACCGGCGTGTCAAGAACCGCTGAACAGGGCCCTTCAAGCCAAGCACCGCTGAACAGGGCACCGCCGTCTCAAGCACCGCTGAACAGGGCCCTTCAAGTCAAGCACCGCTGAACAGGGCACCGGCGTGTCAAGAACCGCTGAACAGCACCCTTCAAGCCAAGCACCGCTGAACAGGGCACCGCCGTCTCAAGCACCGCTGAACAGGGCCCTTCAAGTCAAGCACCGCTGAACAGGGCACCGCCGTCTCAAGCACCGCTCCGCGGGGCCCTTCATCTCAAGCACCGCTCCGCCTGGCCCTTCATCTCAAGCACCGCTCCGCTGGGCCCTTCATCTCAAGCACCGCTCCGCTGGGCCCTTCATCTCAAGCACCGCTCCGCTGGGCCCTTCATCTCAAGCCCCGCTCCGCTGGGCCATTCATCTCAAGCACCGCTCCGCTGGGCCCTTCATCTCAAGCCCCGCTCCGCTGGGCCATTCATCTTAAGCTCCGCTCCGCTGGGCCCTTCATATCAAGCACCGCTCCGCTGGGCACCGCCGTCTCAAGCACCGCTCCGCTGGGCCCTTCATCTCAAGCACTGCTCCGCTGGGCCCTTCATCTCAAGCACCGCTCCGCTGGGCCCTTCATCTCAAGCCCCGCTCCGCTGGGCCATTCATCTCAAGCACCGCTCCGCTGGGCCCTTCTTCTCAAGCCCCGCTCCGCTGGGCCATTCATCTCAAGCACCGCTCCGCTGGGCCCTTCATCTCAAGCCCCGCTCCGCTGGGCCCTTCATCTCAAGCCCCGCTCCGCTGGGCCATTCATCTCAAGCACCGCTCCGCTAGGCCCTTCATCTCAAGCCCCGCTCCGCTGGGCCATTCATCTCAAGCACCGCTCCGCAGGGCCCTTCATCTCAAGCACCGCTCTGCTGGGCACCGCCGTCTCAAGCACTGCTCCGCTGGGCCCTTCATCTCAAGCACCGCTCCGCTGGGCCCTTCATCTCAAACACCGCTCCGCTGGGCCCTTCATCTCAAGCCCCGCTCCGCTGGGCCATTCATTTCAAGCACCGCTCCGCTGGGCCCTTCATCTCAAGCCCCGCTCCGCTGGGCCATTCATCTCAAGCACCGCTCTGCTGGGCTCCGCCGTCTCAAGCACCGCTCCGCTGGGCCCTTCATCTCAAGCACCGCTCCGCTGGGCCCTTCATCTCAAGCACCGCTCTGCTGGGCCATTCATCTCAAGCACCGCTCCGCTGGGCCCTTCATCTCAAGCACCGCTCCGCTGGGCACCGCCATCTCAAGCACCGCTCCGCTGGGCCCTTCATCTCAAGCACCGCTCCGCTGGGCCATTCATCTCAAGCACCGCTCCGCTGGGCCCTTCATCTCAAGCACCGCTCCGCTGGGCCCTTCATCTCAAGCACCGCTCCGCTGGGACCTTCATCTCAAGCACCGCTCCGCTGGGCCCTTCATCTCAAGCACCGCTGGCCCATTGGCAGAAGGGGCAGGGCCGGATCTGTGTCAGGCAGGGCTGCACGAAGCACTCTGGGCACCATGCCTCCTCCAGAACCAGTGGAGTCTGTAATCCACTTGATAGACTGTGGCTTTGCACTCCCCAGGATGGTACAGTGGGCAATCCACCCACTGTAGAGACTTGTGAGACTGTGGCTTTGCACTCCCCAGGATTGAACAGTGGGCAAACCACCCACTGTAGAGACTTGTGAGACTGTGGCTTTGCACTCCCCAGGATGGAACAGTAGCCATGGAGGCCCCTCGTGGATCTGGCGTCGTGGACTCATCTGGCTGAGGTGCCCCCCCTTCCCCTCCCCTTGAGGTGCCTGTAGTTTTGATATCTGATGCCCCTGCAGTGTTCTCTCCAATGGATTCGGGTCTCCTGTGTGGGCTTTGCCCATGTGTTTCGGCCCATTGGCCCACGTACAATGGCTGATACCCAATTTGGACAAGACAATTTACATATGTATATATAGTTATAGTTGTTTGTTATATTTTATTACTTAGCCGTACAATATACTTCAATTTTCATGATCATTTTATTTTGTCTTTGCATTCTTCCGGGGGGTTTGGGGGGTGTCACTCTGAGTTGTTGCTCTGCATTGATGTTTATGTAGTTGTGGGTGAGGGTGAGGGTGGGTGTGTCGCGTATGTGTGTGCCCGTAATCTTTTCTCCTCCCCCCTCCCCTGTGTCGTAGGTGTAGTACTCACCGTTGTCTCCTGCGGCGGCGTTCGTGCTCCTGGTAGAGGAGCAGGTAGACAATAGCTGGTAGGATGTGTAATTCGGGTTCCATGCTGTCCAGATTCCTCGTGGAGTGTGTAGAGGTGAGCGTTTTCCGTTCGTACTGTCTGTTTCTGCCGTGTTTTTATCGGCGGGGCTCCCGCCCCGGAAAAGGTGGCGGATTGGTGGGTTGTGATAGAGTGGGTGGTACATTGTCTCCCGCCTGTCGGTTGGCGGTGACCGCTGCGCTGTTTGTTTGTCCCGCCGTGGCGTTCGGAGTGTTAAAGTGGCGGTCTCTGTTGGCGGTTCCCGCCAGGGTCAGAATTCCATTTTTTTATCCGCCTGCCTGTTGGCGGGTTGGCCGCCGCTTTAACACCGACTGCCAGGGTTGGAATGACCCCCTATGTCTCCTAAGTTAAGCCTTGTTACTCGTTGCCAAGCTACCAGGGATTGAGCTAGGTTTAATTTACTGAGACCTCACTGGACCTAAGTGGAGGTTAGTGGCCTACTGCTAAGTGTAGGTACTTACCTGCCCTCACCAATAACCAATTTTCCAACATTTTTGGTGGCAGCGGTGGGATCCTGTACTTGTGTTCAGTATCACATTACAGTTTTAAGTAAAGCAAATTAAAAATCCTTTAAATTGTCCTAGTGCAAAGATTGTTTTCAATTTTTAATTTGGATTAATTTCAATTATTGCATTTTTGTGATTTTTCTAAATTCTTGTTTCCAATTTTTGCACAAAGTTTTTGTTGACACAAAACTAGGGAACCATGGAGCTTGATCTGGCTAGCCTACCCACACTGACAGTAGTCCAGCTTAGGGGGTTGTGTACTGCAAGTGGGTTGCCTGCAACCACTGACCTCAGGAAGCATGCACTGATTCAATCCCTGACAGCATGGGCTGAGGCCCAAGAAGTAGGCCCAGAGGAAGCTCCAGAGGAGGAAGATGCAGGGGAGGATGCTCGCTCCAACCACTCAGGGGAGGGGGGGCATCTGAGCCCAAGTGAGGATGAGGAAAACCGGTCCTCACTACACACGGTCACTAGGGTCATACTCAAAGCTAGTTGGGGGAAGGGGGTCCCTTCAGGAGGAGAGAACCTGTCCCTCAGGGAAAGAGAGCTGGAGGCCCAGCAAGCATTTATAGCTTTGGATGCAGAGAAGCTGGCCCTAGGAAAGAAAAAGTGGGCAAGGGAAGAGAAAAGAGATGGTGGCAGCGACAGAGAAGCTGAGGTGTCCACGGGTGCTTTTTTTTGTCCCAGATTACCCAAGGGGGTGGTTCCTGCTTATGTAGAGGGGGATGACATAGACAAGTGGTTGGAGGCCTTTGAGAGGGCACTTTGATTGAGAAGGGTTAGGCCTCAACACTGGGGTTCACTTTTATGGGAGTTGGTCCCCAACTCAGGGAGGGATAGGCTTCTGACCTTAAGTGGGGAGGAGGCAGATTCATATCCTAGTATGAAGAGGTGCTTAACCAAGAAGTTTGGTCTGACCCCAGAGCAGTATAGGATGAAGTTCAGGGACACCCAGAAGGTCAATACCCAGTCTTGGGTTGACTTTGTAGACTCCTCACTTAAGGCACTAGAGAGCTGAATTCATGGTAACAAAGTAAATACTTATGAGGGGTTCTAAAATCTGATCATGCACATCTTGACCAATTGTATCCAAGAAAGGTTACGCCAGCATTTAGTGGACTACAAGCTGACCAGCCCTAGAGAGCTGAGGGAGGCAGCCAATGAGTGGTTGGGAACCAGGGTGGTTGTCAAGTCCCAGGGGGGAGATTCCAAGAAGGGGGGGTCAGGTCCCCAAAAACCTTAGGAGGGAGGTGGTAAACCCACCACAGAGACTCCCTCTGTACCCCAGAACCCTAAGAAGGAGGGGAGTAAATCCCACTCGCACTCTGACAAGCAGAGACAGGGAGACCAAGGGTTAAAAAAGCTCTTGGACAGTAAGGCTTGCTTTGACTGTCAGCAGACAGATCACTTCAGAGGAGATGCAGCCTGTCCAAAGTAGCCATGGAGGAGGACTCCTCAGATGATGAAGTCCTCCTAGCATTATGCTGGGAGACAGGACCAGATGGTAAGCTGGTGATCCCTGAGGGTGGGAGTAGGCACTTTCACCCCATTCAGGTGAATGGGATCCCTACCACTGGCCTGAGAGACATCTGTGCCAGTCACACTATAGTGCGTGACCAGTTAGTGACCCCAGACATGTATGTCCCAGGAGAGACCAGGAACGTCAGGATAGCCACAGGGGAGGTCACCTCCAAACCTGTAGCCATAGTGCCCTTAGAGAGGGAGGGTCTCCTTGGCTGGTTTAGGGTGGTAGTCAGTACTGACCTCCCCCTAGATTGTATCCTGGGCAATAACCTCCCAGAGTTGAGTCTGGTCCCAGATGGGGCGGTCGCCCAGGGCGCCCCCCCAACCCAAAGTCCTGGGGAGTCAGTCCCTACAGTTAGGAGACAGGGGTCCCCAAGAAAAGGAAAGAAGAAAAGGAAGGGTTGGCCCCTCTTAAAGAGAGTTCCATGGAGCCAAAGGCCTTCTGCCCCAGTAGGGGGGGGGAGCCCAGATTTGTCACTGGTTGGGCCTCACCTGACCCCAAGGAAGTCCTGAGTAGTCAGGCAGCTGTCCAGATGCAGGGTGTTGCCCCTGCACTGAAAGAAGGGAGAGTGGGAGGAGGGTGTCTTCCACTGGAGGTGGTAGCCCCCCACTCTATACAGCAAGAGGGGTGCCAGGACCCCACAGTTGCCCCTAAAGCAGGTCAGCCACCTGTCAGTGGAGAGCTTAGGGTGTGGTTCTGGGTACTGACAGCTGTCAGTAGCCTCTGCTGGGTGCTAGCCTTCCTGGCAGCAGTGCACTTGGCCTGGGAGGCAGACCCAAGGGCCAAAAGCAAAGTAGGCCCCCTGTCCCTGTTGGTCAAGGTGGGGTTGCTCAAGGGTTGGGTGACCCCTTTGGGTAAGCTAGGTGTTGCCCTAGCAAATTTAGGGGTAGGGGAGGTGGGCACCTCACTACCCAAGTTGGCAGAGAGAGAGGAGGAAGACACCCCTAGAGGGAAGTTTCAGTTTGAGATGGGTCCTTTCACTGTTGGGATGGATTCACTACCCAGAGGGAGTGACCATGGCAGGAGGATGTAAGGCAGAGTAGGCCCTGCAAAGGGAGAGCCTGTTCTCTTCACTGTCTTCCTCGTCTGACAAGCCAGGAAGACTCTTCCCTGGTTGGGCTGAGTCTCCTGGGCATGTGGGCTGGGGGGGCTTGTGTGAGAGAACAGGGTTGATTACAGAGGCCCCCTAACTTTTTGCTGTGCTCTGATTGGCCAGCCTCTGGCAGCCTGGGGCTGCCTTGATGAGGTGTGAAGTGACCTGGCTTCACACAAAGAGAGGTGCCTGTGGGAGGAGATCTCCCCTTATCAGATGGTGAGGCAGGAAGGGGAGGGCTGCCAAACTGGTCTTCAAAGGCAGAGAAGGACATTTGGAGCAACCCAGTAACACCCTCACATCCTGCAAACCCAGACAATTAGGTGCCCCCTTGATTAGATTAGGAGAGGGCAGGAGAGGGGTGTGTTTAGGATTTTTAGCCACACCAGTGGGTGGGCTCAGCCAGATGTAACCTCCAAAAATCACTTTCAGCCATGATGTATTTTTGAGGAATGTTGCTCCCTTGGATTGATTTTTGCCACACTTCCCAGAAAATGGTCATCACAGGGGGAAGGACCCTGACCCTTATTGGAGAACCAGGACCCCCGTTTTTCACCCAGGAGCAAGGATAAAACTGGCAGACCTGAACCCACACCTTAGTTCCCTACCAGATCCCTACCAGGAAGAACTACAGAAGAAGAACTGCCCTGCTGGACCCCTGGCCTGCACCTGGACCCTGCATTCTGAAGGACTGCACCAGCTGCACATTTGGGCGTCACCACAAGAAGGACTGTGCCTGGCTTCAACTGGTTCAAGGAGGGAATCCCTGTTTGCTACAGGTGAAAACTTGCCAACCAGAGTCCCTTGCACCAACTCCTGAAGAAACCAACCAGCTGACCACTGTCCAGTGGCCAAAAAGGAGTTTTCGCCAGGTGCATTCTGGGAGTTGTAGTCCACACCCCCAAGGAGCCTCTCAGAGCTTCTTTAACCTTGGGGTGAGCTGTGGACCCCAAAAGAACCTTAAAAGAACATCTGGAAGAAGATCCAGAAGTTTGGAGAACTTTGGAGAACTTCTGGAAAAAAGCTCCATAGAGGGACCGACCCGCTGCGGCAACTCTAGCCGGCTTGCCTCAAACGCAACCCGGCCTGACTTGCAGGTTCGTCCCGGTGAAGAAAATCTCCAAAAAAGAGACTAAGGGCCAGATGTACAAAAATTCAAAAAAGTCAGACTGACTCGCAATTTGCGAGTCGCAATCCAGAATGTAGGATGGTATCCCTGACACCATCTGTGACTCGCAAGGGGGTCGCAAGGGCCCACCTCATTAATATTAATGAAGTGAGTCGCAATTTGCGAACCCCTTGCGAGTGGCGGCACTCACAGGGATGGTGGCCTGCTGGAGACAGCAGACCACCATGTCCGTGACTGCTTTTAAATAAAGCAGTTTTTTTTTTTGTAATGCAGCCCGTTTTCTTTAAAGGAAAACGAGATGCATTACAAAATGAAAAAATGAAACGTTTTCGCTTCATTTTTTCAGAGCAGGCAGTGGTCCATAGGACCACTGCCTGCTCTGAAAAAATGTTTTCCATGCCATTCACAAAGGGGAAGGGGTCCCATGGGGACCCCTTCACTTTTGCGAATGGGTTACCACCAGTGTGATACTGGTGGTAACTGTGATTGCTTTGCGACCGCGTTCGCGGTGACAAAGCAATGCAGCATCGTGCTGCGACTCGCAATTGGGAATGGGAACACCCCTTCCTAATTACGACTCGCAGTCCCGTTTTGCGAGTCGGTAACCAGGTTACCGACTCGCAAAATGGGGATTGGGCATCGCAATGTGCTTTTTGCACGTCGCAAACAGCGGAATTCGCTATTTGCGACATGCAAAAACGTTGCTGCATCTGGCCCTAAGTCTGAACGTAGGAAGTTGACCGTGACCTCCCAGCCAGCGTATCCGAGGAGGGCTCCAAGGACGTCGGATCAAGATCCTGGTTTGCCCCGGTCAAAGGATTTTCACCTCGAAAAAATGACTACGTCCGAAGGTAAAAATCTTCACCGAGGCCTCCAGCGACGCGTATCCGAAGAAGGGTTCCAGGAGGTCGGATTGGTCTGGCAGGTTCGTTCTGCTGAAGAAAATCTTCAGAAAAACGACTAAGTCCTAAGGTAAACTTTTGACCGAGGCCTCCTGCGGGCTGTAGCCGAGCTGGGCTCCATCGCGGTCGGCCTTAAACTTTGACTTTGCACCGGTCGAGGTGTGACCAGATGACCAGATTGGCGCTTTTTGTTTCTATGCGCTAGAAGGCAATAATTCTTTTAAAATTCATATCTCCGGTTCCCCTTATCCGATTGTATTAGTTTTTGTGTCATTGTAAAGATAAAAATATTTCCTATTGTTATAAATTGATTTGGGATTTTTAAACTGTTTCCTGTGTTTTATTTAATTACTGTTTTCTGATATTTGATGCTTTACACTCTGTCTCCTAAGTTAAGCCTTGTCGCTCGTTGCCAAGCTACCAGGGGTTGAGTTAGGTTTAATTTACTGAGACCTAACTGGACCTAAGTGGAGGTTAGTGGCCTATTGCTAAGTGTAGGTACTTACCTGCCCTTACCACTAACCCATTTTCCAACACCAACCAGTTGTTGGTGTTTTGGGCTACATCTTTGTCCTGCATTTCCTTTTCTAGGTGTGAGTTGTTCTTGGCTGACATTGGTTGTGTGCCAGTATTTTGTTGTGTGTGCTGCTTTATGTATTGTTTGAGTAGTGTTTGAGGTTATGTGCAGTACTGTTGTCCCCCAGGGATAGGGTGTGTGTTGTGTGATATGAATGTGTATGTAGCTGAAATGTTGGTGTCATGATATTGTGTTGTGTTTGTTGTTAAATGTGTTTGTTGTTGTAATGTGACGCTTTGTGTGTTTTGACAGTTTGAGTCTGCACATATTGTGCTTGGCATGATAGGTTTGATGTACTGTGTGTGTCCATGATGTGTGTGTCAATTGCTAGCTTGTATGATTGTGTTGTTGTGCGTGTTTCATCACACATGGTTGTACATTGTATTGTATGTGGGTTGCGCCCCTGGCCAGTGTTCGGTGTGACATATGTTTGAATTTGTGCAGTTGTTGTCTTGTTGTTACGAGTTTGTATGTTCAATGAGGATCCACGAGACTGGGCCTGTACTTTGTTGCTGTGAGTAAATGTGTTTTAATGACGTGTGGTGTGTGTGTGTGGTGGCTGAAGTGTGCATGATGTGTATGTGTGGGTGTCCTTGATGCAGTATGTGAGTGTGTGTGTCACTATGCTGTTACGTGTGAGTGGAGCCCTTCGCACCTCTCTCCCTATTATACGTTATGTCACTGAACAAAAGTGGACATTTCACATATGTAATAGGTGAGTGTGTGTACATATGGTTGTTGTCATCCTCGTTGGTGATGCCAACATTGTCTTTCGGTGAGCAGGAGCAGTGGGATGACATCTATTTGTGGTTCCATGGTGGCTCCAGATGTATATGGCTTCCTGGAGGGGTGTCTCCTTTCATACTGTTCGTTTCCGCTCTGTGCTCCATGATGGTTCGACCAGGGTGGTAACATTGGCAGTGTGCAACCTCCTATTAGGTCTGGTGGAAATATGGTCTCCATTCAACCATGGCGGTACATCCTGCCTGGCTGTGCCAGCAGTGGTTAGGAGGTCTTCTGTGTGCACCACTGCCAAACTCATAATTTGGAGATCTTCTCCTGGTGGTAGGACCGCCAACATGGCGGTCACAGGACCACCAAACTTGTAATGAGGCCCTCAATGCCAGCCATATCTCTGCACTAAAGCCTTGCCTTGTTCAAGTACTTGGTCCTTCCAAATACTAGAGTATCATAATTGAGTGCTTGTGGACCAAAGCCCGGAGAAGCAAGATGGTGTGCCCTCTAAAATGAAATATTTGGCTATTGCATGCCTAGATACTTATAAATGTGGAGCTGGTATCCTATGTCGCGTATATTCCATAGATTTCCTCAACCCCAAAATGAAATTATGGCCCTCATTATGACTTTGGCGGTAAATTCCACTTAACGCCACATTGACGGCTGCTAACTTACCGCTGCTGTGGCGGATATTCATTCACCATATTATGACACACACACACCAATCCTTCAGTATTTAGCCACATACACATATCCGCCACACCAAAGGTCAGTGATAAACTGGCAGTATCAAAACCCACACGGTTGCGCCAACAGAACTATTCCCACCACATTATGACCCACGAATCACCACAGAGGACATTCAACGGCGGTAAACCATTGGCAGTACATACCGCCGTGCTCACAATGGACACCCACATACAAAACAACACCACATTGGACAATTCAAACAACACGCACCTGACACCCATACACACACCACACACCCACACCACTATAAAACACATACCCACATTACCCACAACCCTTTGCCAACAACAACTACTGCTAGGAGATTGACACCAAGACCACTGACACAACTCGAGCCACACACTATTCACACCTATACACCTCTCTTGCACTACACATCACATACCCCAACACATTACCCAACACACCCTCACCAACAAACCTCACAGAGCACCCATGGCTCCACAAAGACACCCTCGTTTCACAGAGGGGGAGTTAAGGGTCATGGTGGAGGAAATTGTCAGGGTAGAGCCACAGCTATTTGGAGCACAGGTGCAATAGATATTTATAGCTAGGAAGATGGAGCTATGGTGGAGAATCGTGGACAGGGGCAACGCCGTGGGACAGCACCCAAGAACTAGGGATGACATCAGGAAGAGGTGGAACAGCCTACGGGGGAAAAGTACGTTCCATTGCAGCAAGACACCAGCTCGAGATCCAGAGGACTGGCGGTGGACCCCCACCTCCTCTCACACAGCTCACAGCATGGGAGGAGCAAGTCTTGGCAATCCTGATGGCCTGGTCGGAGGAGGACTGGACTCTGGTAAGTCAACTTTCTACTACTACTACCCCCCTACCTGCATGCCATCACATACCCTCACTCCCATCACTCCACAACTTCTCACACACCCCACCATCACATCTTACTCATCCCAATGCCAAGCCCTGCATGCTGTACCAATGCATGGACACCACTCACAGCCCTGCATGGGCACTCATCACTAAAGCATGCACACCATAGAGGACTGACAATCTCACCATACACTAACACACACAAGTGAAAGCTGGCAGGCCAAATCCAACCAAAGAGGGGAAGCCACAAATTTATAATATGTCAGACACAGAAACCATGACACATCATTTACATCCCCACAGGTACCCCAGCCAATGTCAGCAAAGAGAGGAGGTGCCAGCAATATCCAGTCCCCCAACTGAAGAGGGCCACAATAATGACAGCAACTCTGGTCTTCAGGATCTGGATGACCAACCGGGCCTCTCAGGGACCTCTGGACAGCCGGTTACTCAGGCCTAGTCACACAGCACCACAGAGCCTCCCCCATTAGTAAACACCACCACAACACCCACCCAGTGTACTCATACCTCTGTCCCCAGGACACTTCAATCAGCAGTGTGTTCACCTTCACAGGGCCCACAGGCCACATCTCGCACACAAGACAATCAGGGACCTAGGGTCAGTGGCAGTGGGCACACGGTTCAGGGGACAAAGGCATAGCCCACCAGAGACACTGAGAGGAGTGCTGTGCACCAGGGGGAGTACAGGAGTAGGGAACTGACTCTCCAGGAGGCTCTCGCAGAGATCCTGGGAGCTTATCAACATTCTCAGGACACAATGGGCCAGATCATGGACAATGTGCAGGAGAACACGCGGCTGCAGGAGGGACAGTACCAGGGGATCAGGGAGGACTTGCAGGCCATTGACGGCACTCTGATCTCCATTGCAGTGGTGCTTGATGACATGGCCAACATTATGAGGGAGACAGTCTCAGACCAGCGGGCCCCTGTCACTAGCCAGACATCTGAACAGCCTTCCATTTCTGCTGCCGCTAGTGGCCAGGAGGCCCTGCCACAAGACTCACAGGCCAACAGCACCCCTCCCCCTGCAGAAGAGGAACCACCCCGCAAACGTTCCCTGCGATCCAGACAGAAGCAAGACACATTTGCCAAAGCCCTGCCAGGAAATGAGAGTCTCTTTATTGTCACCCTTGTGTCCCACCCTGTCCACCTTGAACTGCCATTGCTCCCCTTCCTATGTCCCCTTGGACAATGCATCTGTGCGACAAACATACTGTAACAATACCCTGGACTTTCCTCCATCATCACCTCATCCCATTGCACTTGTCCCTCCATAAATTAGCACATCAATAAACACCCTTTGAATTTTTTTTTTTTTAGAGTATGTCATGTATATCAAATATTTATTCATTGTAACAGGTACAAACATTGCAAATCAACTGTACAGAGAATGAGTATAGATTAATGACCTGTAGCTGGCTGTAGTGATCACACCAGGAGTATATGTCAGGTCACCAACATCTGCAAAATGAATTGCCAGAGTGAACAGTCAGTTGGCCTAGAGGTTGAAAATATCAGCATGCCATTGCCACACAATTTAAAACAAATGTAATTGAAATGTGAAGTAATACTGTCCTACCTGTGTGTCATTGGAAGTATTGTCGGATCACATTTGTTCTGTTGTCCTCATCCTCTGCCTCCTCATCCTCACTGTCCACAGGGTCTACTGCTGCCACACGGGCATCTCCAGTCTCCTCCTCCTGCAGAAATGGGACATGGCGTCTGAGGGCCAGGTTATGCAACATGCAGCATTCCACCACTCCACCACTATCTGGCAGACCTTCTTTGGTGAGTAGCACAGGGATCCAACTGTTAGATGGAGGCACAGGAACCTGGCCTTCAGGAGGCCAAAGGTCCTTTCTATGATCCTTATGGTTCGCCCATGTGCCTCATTATAACGTTCTTCTGCCCTTGTCCTGCATTCCTCACAGGGGTCAGCAGCCATGATAGGTTTGGGTAACCTGAGTAATTTGGAAATATTGAGGGACAACAATTAGCCACACACTATCCTATATGGCCCACACCATACCCATACACCAACATATACTAGGTGGGAGCCAGAGCTCACATATTAGCCACACCCTGTGCCTCTGTAGTTAGCCCATCACATTTGGGATGCTGCTATTCCTCAGGACAAAGGCATCATGCACCGACCCAGAATACTTAGCATTGGCCTGGGGGATATATTGGTCCGCCAAGCACACCATCTGAACATTCATAGAGTGGAAACTCTTACGATTCCTGAACACCTGTTCATTTGCTGCAATTATGTTGGGGATATGTCCCATTGCATAAAACTCGGCCTTCACAGTGGCCAAATCCTCAACCTGGGGGAAAACAATGTAGCTGCACATGTGTTTTATCAGGGCAGACAATACTCTTGCCAGCACTATTGAGAACATTGGCTGTGACATTCCTGCTGCCAAGCCCACTGTCACTTGGAAAGAACCAGTTGCCAGGAGATGGAGCACTGATAGCACTTGCACAAGAGGGGGATCCCAGTGGGGTGACGGATAGCAGATATCAGGTCAGGCTCCCATTGGGCACACAGCTCTGTGATTGTGGCCCTGTCAAGTCTATAGGTGAAGATACTGTGCCTGTCCTCCAGTGTAGCCAAGTCCAGCAGGGGTCTGTACACGGGGGTACACTCTGAGCAGGATGCATGTGGCATGAATGCATGGAGTTGTGTGTGTGTGAAGGCCTTGTGTAAGGGGGGTGGGTGGATGTCCTCTTGGCGGCGTACAGGTTGTGTGCTGGGCCATGTGTGCGTAAATGGTGATGGGAACGGGTATGATGGAACATATGTGTAACAGGCAGGTCTGTTTGTCTAATGGTATTTTCCCGTGTGTATTGCCTCTGCAGATCAGCACCCATCAAAAGAATGGTATATGGCGTGCCATCGCCAAGGATGTGCGGACCCTGGGGGTCTATGGCAGACGGAGCACCTACTGTCAGAAACAGTGGGAGGACCTGAGATGTTGGGCACGGAATGATGGCGGAGGCCCAGCTGGGGATGACCTCCAAACGAGGAAGGGGTGCCCGTCAAACCCTAACCCCCCAGATGGCCCGCATACTGGCGGAGGCCTATCCAGAGCTGGATGGGCACTTGAGGGCATCACAGCAGCCACAAGGGGGTGAGTACAGTGCCCGTCATTACAACTGGATACACATCTTGAAGATTGATGTGACACACAATTTGGTGATGGAGTACCAAAGTTGGGTGTATAGGAAAGGATGTGACACACAACTTTGAAGATTAATGTGAGATTGGTGGTATAAGCAACAAATGAGCCAGATAGTGAACTATGCATAACCACCAGAGATAAGAAAAAGCACATTATTTTTTGTTTCTTTTATTTTTGAGTATTATATTGAAGTTTTATGTATGTTATTCCTTTGAAGAAATTATTTGCCTAGATTTTGTCTTATGGTTTTTTAGAGGTATTTTGATATTCAATATATGTGTGTTCGTTTCTGACATAGTTGGGTGAATGCTGTCTTAGGTGTTGTTTTTGTTTCTATGTGGTGTTGTTATTTATAAATTTTACGTTGGAGGGATGTTATTTGTTATTTTATGTTTAGATTTGGTTATTATGTGTTTGCTTTAGTTGATATACAATAAAGGTATTTTCTTCTTTATATAATAGGAATATTTCACTATCATTTTTTTCTTTATATAAAAGACAGGAGAGTTGCTCTTGTTTTTTGGGGTTGTTCCCCTGGTTCTCTCTCCTTACTGTTTCAGGGACCCCTTTGTGTGTTTTTTCCTTCGGGACAGTTCTGACACAGATACCTCCTTGGATGGAAGCTCCCTGGTGGTGGCGGACACTTCTGTGACCACCCCAGCTACAGGTACAGCTGCCACCCCCGTACCAGCACCACCCTCCCAGCAGCCCCTCATCAAGTTGCCCATGCCCGCTCACCCAGGAGGGTGGGCATCTCCTTCGCCCGAGGCACCTCAGGCCCTGCCCCAGTTAGCCCTGCTGCCCTGAGTGAGGAGGCTATTGACCTCCTGAGATCCATCTCTGTAGGGCAGTCAACCACTGTGAATGCCATCCAGGGGCTAGCAGCCCAGATACTGCAATCTAATGCATTCCTGAAGGGCATTCACACTGGATTAGTGGCCCAACTGTGATCGATTCAGGCTCTGGCATCCTCTCTGATGTCAGCCATTGTCCCTGTTTCTATCGTCCCTCCTCCAACTTCCATTGCCTAGTCCCATTCCCCTCAACCCCAACCTATCCCAAGCACACATACAGACGAGCATACACACAAGATAACACCCAAGAGTGTCACAGGCAAACACAAGCACCATACTTCATCCCACAGGCACTCACACAAACACCATCCAGTTGCAGACACAACTACAGCCCCTATTTCCACTGTCTAACCCTCCTCCTCCACCCCCCTCCCAGCCACGTCTACACTCACACCTGCATGCACTACATCATCATCCACTACCAGCATCATCGGCAAATTGTTCCTATCCACTATTGACCTCTTCCCTACCCCTCCCTCCTCCTGTACGTATGGCCAGGGTAACACAAACCCAGCGAAGCACCTCAGCCACCCAGTCGATGGGCCCAGTCCTAACCGCACCCCCTCGTGGTGGAAAGGGATCCAGGCCACATGGACTGAAGGGGAAGGAGCCTGCACCAGCCAGCCTAAAGGGGAGTGAGACTGCCCCTGCTGGCAAGAATGGCAAGGAGCCTGCACCTGCCACACGAAAGGCAAAGGATTCTGCCCCAGAAGGCAGGAAGAGTAATGAGCCTGCACCAGCAGGCAGGAAGAGCAAGGAGCCTGCATCAGCAGGCAGGAAGGGCAAGAAGCCTGCACCAGCAAGCAGGAAGGGCAAGGAGCCTGCACCAGGAACTGTGCCACCACCACCAACCATGGTTGTGCAGCCATCCTAGTTTGCAGGGGATGGGCAGGAGCCTCACCCCACCAGCAGCACCACCACTATGCAGCCGTCCGAGGTTGCAGGGGATGGGCAGGAGCCTCCCCCACCAGCAGCACCACCACTGTGTAGCCATCCGATGTTGCTGGGGATGGGCAGGAGCCTCACCCCATCAGCAGCACCACCACTGTGCAGCCGTCACCACCGGCAGACGGTATGTAATCCTGCCTCCATGGGATGCTGTGCGACCTTTCCACTCCAGAACCAGTGGGTATGACACCCACCTGAGAGACTGTGACCTTGCACTGCCTAGGATCAAGCACAGGGCACGTTGCCCCCTCCAGAACCAGTGAGTATGACACCCACCTTAGAGACTGTGGCCCATTGCACCCTCCAGAACCAGTGGGTATGACACCCAGCTGAGAGACTGTGCCCCATCACTCCCCAGGATCAAGCACAGGGCAAGTTGCCCCCTCCAGAACCAGTGGGTGTGACACCCAGCTGAGAGACTGTGGCCGATCACTCCCCAGGATCAAGCACAGGGCACGTTGTCCCCTCCAGAACCAGTGGGTATGGAACCCACCTGACAGACTGTGGCCAATCACTCCCCAGAATGAAGCACAGGGCACATTGTAGCATGTTTCTCCCTCCAGAACCAGTGGGTACGACACCCAACCGAGAGACTGTGGCCCATCACTCTTCAGGATCAAGAACAGGGCACGTTGCCCCCTCCAGAATCAGTGGGTATGACACCCACCTGTGAGACTGTGGCCCATCACTCCCAGGATCAAGCACAGGGCATGTTGCCCCCTCCAGAACCACTCGGTATGACACCTACCTGTGAGACTGTGGCCCATCACTCCCCAAGATTAAGCACAGGGCACTTTGCCCCCTCCAGAACCAGTGGTCTTGTTACATCCCCCGGCTGAGGTTCCCCTCTGTCCCCCATTCCCCAAGGTGCCTGCCTATTTTCCAACTGATGCCCCCGCAGTGATCTCTCTGTGTTAAAGCTGGTGACATGTGTGGCCTTGGACTTTGGCCTGTGGCCATGTGGCTCATGAAAATTGAGGACTGGGCTGTGTCCCTTCTTCTGTAAATATGTATATAACTATTATCTTGCCTAACTTATTATTTCTACTGTGTTGATCTTCTTACAAACACTTTTGCGAAATTGTTTTGTCCTTGCATTATTCAGCAGTTACGGGGTCAACTTGTTTTTGTAATGCATCTATTTGTGTGCATGGTGTGTGTATATGGGGTGTGTGTTGTGCGTGTGTGTGTCACTCTCTTTTCCCTCCCCCCTCCCTTGTGTGCTAGGCGGCTGTACTCACCGTCATCGTCTTCGCCGACATTGGTGTTCGTGGTGGAGCAGAACGTAGAATATCATAGGGAAAACATGAAGTTCTGGTTCCATGGAGACGTGCTTCTTCCCTGTGTCTCCAATGGTGAGTCCTTTCCCTTCTGAGCTCAGTTTCCGCCAGCCTTTTGATGTCATTGGTACCGCCCCGGAAAAGGTGGCGGATTGGGTTCTTGTAATATGGTGGGTGGAACATTGACTTCCGCCTGGCTGTATGCGGCTACCGCCGTGGCGCCTGTTGTTTCCGCCCTGGCGGTCAGTGTGGTACATTGGCTATCTTTCGGAGATCTTTCCTCCATGGTCATAATTTGGTGGTTTTTACCGCAAGCCTGTTGGCGGTATTACCGCCACTTTATCACCGACCGCCAGGGTCGTAGTGAGGGCCTATATCTCTTAGCATCCCCACAGCATACATAAAATTAGTGTGAAAAAATCAAACAAATCTGTTGGAGAATTCCTTTCATCTGCAAGTAACACTGTAGAGCACAACCCGAGCTATGAAGTAGCACACACAAATATTAATTATATTGATTTGATATATTCTAACAGAAAATTGTGCAGCTAACAAGAACGTTATCATTCTTTAAAGAAACATGACAACACTGTATAGTAAGTAAATTAAAAGTCTCCTTAGCCAGCTCGGATTTCTTAGGTGTGGCCTCTGAGACAGCTTTAGTTGCCTTGTTCAACTATTGTTTTTCCTGAAAACTTCATTTTTGAATTTAAATTCATGTGGCCTTTGGTCAGAGGGTTCTTCCTTTGATCTTTGAAATTGCCAGTCACATTTTGCCCCCACCCATTTGCAGCACACTTTCTGGGGCAGCCCACTTTACCCATTGACGAGCTTCAGTTTGAGGTACTGCACAAAGCCTTTGCACATTGTTCACATTCACCTAAAAATAGTTTCTTTCTCTTCTGTGACAAAACAGGTCCAAATGTTGTTTTATTATGTTATTTTATTTATTTTTATATTATTTTATGTACCAGCTATTAATTTTGCACTTGCCCATCAGTTCCAGTTTGCACGCATGCCAGTGGTTGAAGTGCATTAACCTTTTTGGTGCTGAGGTGGTCGTGTGCTGAGGACGGAACCATTCTATCCTCATCACATGACCATTAAATCCCTCTGCTGTTTACAGCAGAGGGATATTGTTTTTTGTTTTTCTGCCTTGGGAGCTGGAGAACCGCTTCCCCAGCTACCCAAGGCATTTTTTTGTTCAATATAATGACAATTGCATGCATGGTGTGCTGACATCATCACATTGAAAGTGCAAGTAAAATGTGCCGATCAACTCATTTCACATTCACAGCTTGGTTGCTCTTGGGGCTATCTCAGCCCCCGAGTACCAAAGCAAATGGGAGAGCTATCATTGGAAAGGAGAGAATCTCCCCTTTCCAAAGGTACCTGTCGCAGTTGGATCCCTGCTTGGATATTTCCTGAGGAGGGTGATCCCCAAGCAGGAATCAACTCCACTAGATGAACAGGGATTAAGGGGCTCATTACGAGTTTGGTGGTCCGACTATTGGACTGTCAAACCTGCGGGTGAGGCTGCTGCCATACACAAGGCAATCTCACCCCTTGTGGTAGTACAATGTTTCCACCGGGCTGACCAGCTGAAAGATTGTATTACGATGTTTCCGCCAGTCAGCCTGGTGGAAACACTGCAGTCGCACAACAGCACCCTTGCAATGTGCATTGTGTGCAGAGCAGACAGTGCGCATTCCAAAGGTGGTGGCAGGGTTGGCCTCTGCACTGCCCATGCCAATGGGCAATGCAGGGGCCCTCCCTGTGGCCCCCAGCACTAGCTTTCCGCCAGTCTTTCCATGGCAGTGAACCACCATGGAAAAAATGATAAAAAGTGGGCTTGTAATTACCATGGCGGTGCTTCCCTGGTCACCGCAGTGGCTGATCAGAACTCCGACTGCAGCCACCCCATTGGGATCCATGATCCTGGCAGTGGTGGGAGTCCCCTGGCGGTCTGACTGCCAGGGTTGTATTCTGGCAGTTGGACTGCCAGGAGTGCAGTGGTCCGACCACAGCTATGAGTTTGGCAGTCTTAAGACCATCAGACTCATAATGAGGCCCTTATTTTTGCAATTGTTTGCTCCTCCAGGTGCAGATTGGACCCATTTATAGGCCAATCTACCCCCAGAGGAGGCAGAAAGCCACAAAAACACAGAGATTATACTTTATTTTTTATGTTTAGGGGTGGGGGTGGCTTTGTGCAATTTCTAGAGCTTTCCTTCACAGAAATGTGACTAAAATGTTTTTTTTTATTTGACATTTGAGGTTTGCAAGGGATTCGGGGTAAAACAACTTGGTGAGAGCCATGCAAGCCACCTCATCCTGTATTCCCCTAGGTGACTCGTTTTAAAAAATGTATGGATTTGCAATGTTTTCCTAGATGCCACCTGAGCTAGGGCCCACGAACCACAGCTACCCAATTTGGCAAAAAAGGGTCAGCTCTGTAAGGAAAGATTGTATGTGTTCATGTTGCATTTTGGACCGTTTTCTGTCGCAGGCATTAGGCCTACCCGCACAAGTGAGGAACCATTTTTATTGAGAGACTTAGGGGAACAGCGAAAAGTAGTACAGGTGTTATTAACAATTCTATATCTCTGCATGTGGACCTACCAAATGTAAGACAATGTGGAAGAAATGAGTAATATTGAGAAATGCCCTCTAATTCACATGCTAGTATGAGTACCCATAAATTCAGAGATGTACAAATAACCCCTGTTTTCAAATTCCATATCTTGTGCCCATTTTGGAAATACATAGGTATCCTTATTACCTATTTTTCACTATTCATATTTTACCACATGAATTACTCTATAGCCGGTAAAAAATAAAAAACTGTTCCAGGGTAAAGCTCAGTTATTGGCTCCTGGTACCTTGAGTTCTTGGAAAACTCACAAACCCTACATATCCCAACAACCAGAAGGGTGTAGCAAATACAACAGTATATCAATTGGCCACTGTAATGACAAGTTACAAATGAAAACATTGTCCCAAATTCCTGTTGTTTAATACTAATTTTCCATATTTCTTTTTATTTCAGTACTTGGTTTCTTTGAGAAAATCTTGAAGGATATACACAGATGATCTCTTGCTGAATTTAGAATTTTGTCTAGTTTTTAGAAGTGTATAGGTTTTCAGGATCCACTATGGGTTTCACACCCGTTTCCACCACAAACTGGAAGAAGGTTGAAAGCACAAAAAATAGGAAAAAATGACTGTCTCCCAGTAAAATGCCAAAACTATTTTAGAAAATTTGTTTTTCTGAAGTCTGCCTGTTCCTGAAAGATGGGAAGAATGTGATTTTAGCACCACAAAGCGTTTGTTGACACCACTTGCAGGAAAAAAAATAGCAAACTCTTCTGCAGCACTTTTTTCGCATTTTTCCCAAAAAAACAAAATGTAAGTGTATTTTGGCTAATTTCTCGCCCGCCTCCAGAGGAATCCACAAATCCTGAATACCTTTAGAATCCCTATGATGTTTGAAAAAGAGGGCGTAAATTTGGAGTGGGTAGCTGATGTGGACAAAAAGTTATGGTGGCCTAAGCATGAACTACCCAAATAGCCAAAAAAGACTTAGCAAGGAAGGAAAAGGCCTAGCAGCGAAGGAGTTAAAGAAGTATGGGAAATCTGATCCTGAGTGCTGGGTTAGTGAGCATGGATGCGGAGTCAAAGGCGTGGTTAAAAAGAACAAAATGTTCTGTAACTCTCTTGTTGGTCTTTTACCTTCAGGTAACTGCATATGCAATAACACATTAAATAAAAAATAAATGCACATTATACTAATCAGTGGAAAATTCACTTTTTTAATGTTATGAAGCTCTTTCCTGGGTCAAATTTTATCCTTCCTCATCCTTTTGGATCTGACTTGGAGGCACCCATCAAAGTACAGGTGACTTCCCTGAGGTGGTTTTAATAGGTGGGCATCTTCTGTCCAGGGCTCTGGCACCGCAGGCATATGCACATGGGCCCACAGCTCCGTTGAAAGAGTGGGCCTCATGACCAGTGTCTGTATTTGACAATGCTGGGAATGAGGTGGGCTCGCCCTACTGCCCCACGAAGTGAGGATAATTTGCAGGGGCGGTGAGTGAGGACAGAACTGACTGTTGACTGCCTGGGTGGTTGCGAAGAGGCCTTCCTGAGGCCCATGCATTCGGGACCTGTAGTTTGCTGACAGCATGAGAGAGATTATAAGGCTGACTCTGGTGTGCCCCTGGATGAGGTTGCTTGTGGCCTGAACAGCTCAGGGAAGGATCCGCGTGCATTAGGGGCCTTCCTGGGCATGGAACTGGCAGCCACAACTTCATGCACCCCCTCATCATTGACAATGCTGCCCCCACTGAATTCTGGTGATGGGGCAGGTCACATAGAACCTCTCCTAGGTCTTACGACAGGGGGTCTGATGGATACCACACTTGGCTCCTTTGTTAGACTTTGCTCGTCCATGGAGTAGCCCAGCGGGGTGCTGGGGTATGACTGTGCACCATTTAGAGCTAGCTGGAGTACCCATTTGGGGTTGACGTCATTGTGTGCTTGATGGTAATGCCCAAATCAGCTAAGACCCCCGTCCTGTGCCATGGGGATGCACTGGACCCTTCTGCTCCTCTTGATTATGGCATGGGTACACTAGGCCACCTCAAGGCCACTCTCCACAGTCATTCTGCCTTGTTTGAAAAAACATTTCATGCAAATATTGACGCCAAAACTGTCTGCAGTCCAAGATCGATGCTGTCTCCTTTGATGTGAACTGGTTCATGTGGACCACAGGAAACTGGTGGACCTTGTGGTCGACACTGAAAGCTTCTTCACTATGATGGGACTTACATTGTAGGTACCCTAAACCCACCTGAGGGACATAAGGGCTTAGCTTCTCTACATAGGAGAGCGGACGCTGTAGAGGGCCGCTCGAGGTGTAATAATGTCTGTTTCCCAGGCTTTCCTGAATGCTCAAAGGATCCAAGTATGCAACTCTTTCAGTGGTTGACGATCACGGTGCCGGCAGGCAGAGTGCTCAAATTCTTCTCTATGAGAGCGGCACATCATCTACCTAGGAGGTCGGTGCCATCGGGGGCCCTGCTGAGGCCTGTTATTGCAAAACTACTTAATTATAGGGACAGAGAATTGATACTGCCCTTGTTCCGATTGTTTAAGGGCAGCAGCATCACTGCCTACCTGGATTTTACCATGGAGGTGCAGTCTCTTCACAACTCCTATATGGTGATCAAGCAATGACTCCAGGAGCTAGGCCTGAAATACGCTTTTCTCTATCCTGCCAAACTTAAGGTTATGGATGGAGAATCAACTCACTATATCTCAATCCCTGGCAAAAGCATGGACCAGTTTGCACACTAAGAGCCTGGTGGATGACCCGAATGCTAGCCACATGGGGTGGCCAGAATACTGGTGAATGGCTGACGCCCCCGACTGAGGTGTATGAGATGCAGAGGGACCAAGAGCTGCTCCTCTATGGCACAGGTAACCAAGGAGTGAGCACAGGCAGTCGAGGTGGTGCTTGCCCATTGCCAGAACCCTTTTCAGCCTTGCAGTCAGATTGCGCTTTTGACACTGTGTCAGATACCAATGGCTCCATGGCTTCCACCATAGAGGACTCCCAGAGGTCAAAGTTGATGCCACAGTTGGCGTGTGATCTGCTATGAAGCTGGGATTGTTTTTTGCTATGCGATATGTGTTGCAGATTGATTACCGGTGACTATTGGAAACACCTTGAGGGTCCTGTGAGGGAGAGTTGGAAACCCAGAGCATTGGAGAGGGCCCATGTATCTGTGAACCCTGACATTTGGCCCACCATGTACCCACTGTTTACCGAAAAGGACATGCACTCCATTGCATATTTCTCTTTGGTTGTTGTTCATTCATTGAATGGTTATGGCTGGGCACTAGGAGTACCAGCCTGGGAGAGGAAGTTACACATGTTGTTTTTTCTTATGCTACACAGTTGGCTCTGTAATACACCAGATGCTGTGTCTAGTGCTCCCCAAAGTGAGTGGAGCACCCTCAGTATCTGCCCATGGGTCAGGAATTGCCCCAGGGGGAAGTTGCAATCTTGGTAGAGTTGGTAAATGTGAGAAGTTGGGCATCTTGATAGAGGTCGCCTACAGTATCTATGAAGTGTGTGTGCCATTCCATTATTTGATCCATGGTAAAAGGTCCCAGAGGTCCTGGTAGGTCCTGGAGGGGGATATTTGGGAAGTAGGGTCACATTTCTCATCAGCTGGAAGACCCTTGCAAGGCATTTGCGGGTGACCCAGCAGTCCAAAAACCATGAGTAGAGTCATATGATGCCTGGATGGAGGTGTTGGTGTATGGCATGAGTGGGGAGTAGACCTTCTCTTGTGCTTGTTTCATAGAGGTTCCTACCCGCCAGCCAACTGGAACTCAATGGAGCTGTCCTGCAAGGTAGTAATTTTTGAAGGATGGGGATGCTAGTCCTCCCTATCCCACCAGCAGCGTGAGATTATGAAGAGCTATTCTCAGATCCCTCCGTCTCTCAGGAGGTCACCTAGAAGCCAGTCTAAGTCTCAGAAGAAACGTCTAGGGGGAAACAAAGGGACGTTTGCAAAGTGATATAAAAGGCAGGAGAGGACAATCATTTTAGAGTGTGCTATTCTGGCTGTTAGGACCAGGAGTAGATGCTGCCAGAGCTGCATTTGGGATTTGATGGCTGTTAAAGCTCATTTCAGGTTACCCAAAAAGAAATACATTTGGGAGTGATACAATTTAATGCCCAGATACCGTTAGACTTTTGGTTTAAGTATAGACTTTTGGTCTAAGTTTAGATCAAAAGTCTAAACTTAACCCAAAAGTCTAAGTTTACAACGATTAAGTTAGACTTTTGGTCTAAACTTAGACTGTTGGTCTAAGTTTACCTTTGTACATCTGGCCCCCTGTCTTTGAAGTGGAGGAGTTTAGCCACCACTGGCCAGGGAGAGCGCACCTAGTGAGGGTCTGCGAGCTGGCACCCGGTGTACATGTTCCATTGAGAAATATGGAGCGTGGGATTGTTATGGGGTGAAGAACCTCACCTATTCCTCAAGGAATTTGATAATTGAGCAGGAATTCTCTGCTCTCTCTGGCAAGCCCACAAAGCATATGTTATTTTGTGTAGGTCTCTTCTCCACATCCTCTGCATGGTTCTCTAGGTAGAATACCAAAAGATCAGGTGGAGAATGCCACAGCCCTCGCACATCAACTCAGGTTTTGGCAAGTGTCCATGAATAGTCGTCTTATCAAGCAGCAAGTAGTTGTGGGTGCCAGGCTAGCCAGGCACCTGCCATCCCAGGTGTCAAGAGACCACGAACTGGAAACCAGTCTGTGGTTACCTATACAATGTAAACAAAAGGCCAGGGCACACCCAAAGTCAATCTCCGTGTAGTGGATCCAAGTAGTGGTGAAAAATAAATCGAAGTCCAAAGAACAGATGAACTGGGTATTTATTAATAGGTGAAAAATGTGGTTGTTTACATGGTTCTCTAGGTGTTGTACTCGCTCCTGGAGGACTTGCAGGCTTCTGTCTTGTTCTGCCAGTTGAGGTTGTATTTCCAAATAAATGCTCTCTGCCTCTATGACCCAAAAGACTAGTTTATTTTTGTCTTCATGAAGAAGTCTGAATTCCACACAGATCTCTTTGATGCAAGATTCAACAGACGTGCATGATGATTCAGTGGAGCCACCACTGGCCAGGGGGAGCGCACCCAGTTGAGGTCTGCAAGCAGGCACCAGGTGTGCATGTTTCATTGAGAAATGTGGAGAGTGCGATTGTTCTGGTGTAAAGGACCTCACCTATTCCTCAAGGAATTTGATAATTGAGTAGGAATTATTTGCTCCCTTTGGCAAGCCCACGACACATGTGTTATTTCATGTAATTCTCTCCTCTACATTCTGCGCATGGTTCTCTAGGTGTTGTACTCGCTCCTGGAGGTCTTGCATGGTTCTGCCTTGTTCTGCCAGTTGAGGTTTTATTTCTGAATACAATCTCTCTGCCTCCTTGACCTTAAAGACTCATTTCTTTTGATCTTCATAAAGAAGTCCGAATTCCACACAGATCTCTTTGATGCAAGATTCAACAGATGTGCATGATGATTCAATGGTTTTTAAAACGGCATCTAGTTTAGCTGTGGAAACCTGGGGTGGAGGGGATGCTGGGTCTCTTTGTTCCTGTTGGTCCGGGGATCTGGTTGCCAGTGAAGGCAGACAGGTGGGACCCTTAGTCACCTTCTGTCTGCCCATGTTGTTTAATGATGGTGGCGTTCTGAACATTTAAAGGTTGAGAGACATTGATGTGTCCGTCCCAAAGAACCGGGGGTGTTTCGGGTCCATGCCAAAAAAGAGGTTTTGCGGAATGCACCCTTGTCAATCTGTTCTGGGGGGGGGGGGGTTGTAGATCCTTGTGAGTGTGAGACTCTCCTTTTCCTCAGTCAGTAGGGGCTGATGGTTTTGTGGCCTAGTCTGGAATCGTATCGTATTCCACTCAGAGGGACCATTATGGGATGTAGTTGGTGCCTTGTGGCCATGAGCCTGGGGCTGAGTGTAGCTCTAAGGTGGTTTGAGGAGGGTCTGTCCTCATCCTGGAAATGTCTGCTGGGAACAGGGTGAGTGGCCTAGGTGAAATGTGATGCAGGGCTCGTCTCGTGTGTTCTGATCGTCTTCTTGAAACAGAGCAACTGTTATGGGCCTAGACCGTGCATCTAGGATGTACTGGGGTGTCTGCCCTTCAGGTGCTACTGGTAAGACCGCCCACAGTGTGCCAGGCTGAAGGGGGATCATGTGGGGCATAAGAACCAGGGTATCCTGATTGTAGGCTGGTCTGTGTCCCCTCTGCCAGGTGGCGGCTGTCACATATTGGGCCCCAGTTGTATGCACTAATTGATGTTGCTGTGAAGCCCTCAGTTCTGGGATGGTGTTTGAGTGTTACTGGCCGCTATGGTCTGATTGGAAGGATTGAGACCTTCAATTTTTGCAGACTCAGGCCCTCTTTTTGTGTCTGGGAGGCCCTTCTTCATGTCCGTCACACAGCTTGTTCTTTAAGGTGTGAGGACCGAGGGAAAAACTCATCTTTGGGAGGTTCAGATAGGGCCTGCTTGGTTGCTGGGGTCTGCAGTGTAGCGCATTGACCATGGGAGCAGACAGTCATGTGAGTTTGCTGGAAGGAGTAGGGGACTCTGGTCTGTGCAGGGCCTCCGGTGACCCAGTTGGAGGTAGACCAGAGGGTGGGAGAGTTGTGCCAATCTCCTTCCTTGCTCAGTTCAATGCGGATCCAGCTGGGCCCTCACCCACCTCCTCCGCTTGCCCCACATGCCGATCGGGGGACATCCTCATTGCGCCGGGTAGTCCTGCTTCCTTAGTTCAGCTGTCGGACTTGGTGTGGTGGAGAAGGCCAGCAATTAAAATCCTTTAGGAGGCGTGGGATACTCGGCCACATCTTAGGTTGGGGTTGTGGCATGTCTAAGCTATTGTGACAGCACTGTTTACATTTATTACTTTGTTTCTGATGTGATTTTACATGCAAGTGACACACTGGTATTCTCATCGTAATGATTTCTGTTTATTCTTCTACGTGTGTTAAAAACAATCAAGGTATTTTTTAAAAAGTGAAACCTCTGTTGATTTAATGTGATCACTGCAAATGTGTGTGTGCATAAAACACACAAAAGATGATGGGAGGATGCTTGCAATAAGTCTAACCACTGGCATTTCCTGGGGGTAACATTCCTAACCATCGTTCATTTGCCCTTTATGCTACCTCAGATTAGATCCAGCCATATACAAATTGGTCTTGACCCTGCTCCAAAAGGAAAAGTCCAACCTAAACTGCCAAGCAAGATCCTCTCTGAAATGGAACACAAGAAACCCACAACTGGCTTCACCCTGACTGGGGCTCTTCAGTGGAGTGTAGCTTGGCTTCAGTGGCAAAGGGAGCAAGGGGCCCATGTCTAGGCATACCCTTGTTCATGTAGGATGGTACATCAAACACTCAAACGATGATGGGAAGATGCTTTCAATAAGTTTAACCACTGGCAATTGCTCAGGCGGCATTCCAACACTTTGTTCTTTTTTGCCCACCATGCCACCTTAGATTAGATCCAGTCATAAGCAAATCAGACTTGACCCTGCTCCAATAGAAACAGTCCACTCCAAACTGCCTATCCAGGTCCTCTCTGAACTAGAACACAAGGAAAACAAGACCAGTTTCGCCCTGATTGGTGGTCTTGAGTCAAAGGCATGGCTAAAAAGAACGAAATGATCTGTAACTATTTTGTTGGTCTTTCACCTTCAGGTAACTGCATATGCAATAACAAACAAATTAAACAAAAAATAATACAAGTTAAACCAGTCTGTGAAAAGTGCACTATTTTATGTTATGAAACCTTTGTTGGTTTATGTGATCACTGCAAGGGTGCATGTGCATGGGTCCGTGCGTGTGTGTGTGCGCACTCCTGTGATTGTGTGTGTGCCTCTAACCAGAGAGCCAGAGAATTGAATCCTGGTTTGTGCAATGGGGACTAGTGACGTGTGTTTTGTAGTGCTTCGAGGTGCCAGCCTGTAACAGAAAGCATTGTGAATATGTAGATCATTATTTTAAAGTTGAATTACACACAGTATGAGACAGTTTTTCACACAATCATCAAAAAGATTTAAGTTCATAAAATACAGATTTTAGTGAAAGCAATGAGACTGTACCTATAGCAAAAACTGTTTTATGTGTCCATTAAAAGTCCCGACTCCACAGCTCAGCAGGTAACAACAGGGGCGGCTCCTCCGCTAAGGCAGAGTAGCGTCACCCAGATGGATTTCCTTGTAGTAAAGGGTGGCGCTGGGCTGGAGGGAGGGGCCGGAGGAGGTCTAAGTGGACACAAAGAATGCATGTCTGTTTGGCCGGCCTTGTAGGGCCGACAAAAAAGACATGCACAATTTGCATGTTCTCTACCCAGCTGAATAGCACAGTCGAGAGGAGAACATGCCCAGGCTCTTATTCCCAGTCTGAGTGGCGAAGCAGGGCGCTCAGACCAATGACTATGCGGCTTTCAGCGAAAGCATGAGTGGCTGGGAGCCTGTGCAGCTGGGAAGGGGAAGAGGACGGAGGGAGACGAACGTGTCTCCTCCTGAAGTTTTTTTTTTTAATGCATTTTTTTTAACACACTCCCTCCGTCCCTTCACGCCCTGTCCCACCCCACCAACCCTGTTCAGTGGCAGCCACCACTGGGTAACACCCTAACAATACCTATAAAACAAAATATTTGCCATCTTGGAGCTTTAAATGACCACCGATTAAAGCCAATACAGGCTTCCAAGCAGAATTTGCATTTGCAGACTAACCAGTTGCACGCATTTACATTTCTTTCCGGCAGCAGCCACGCCGGCAACTAGGTTTGCTTCTTGTTTAGCTGTCTGTTGCACACTTGGCTTCATAGACCAGGAGATTCCCTCCCTTCCGTTTCAGCTGAGCACATCTGCTATCGGAATTAACAGTCCCAGGGTGCCTTTAATTAAAAAGTAGGGGAACTGTTTTTGTTGAATTCAAAAGTATGGGCACGTCGTGTTCCACAGATCCCGCCCACTTCGACTTCTGGTACATTTTGAGATGGACTCCCCGTAGGTGCGATACTCCCATGCCTCCGAGGAGAAGACGCATACACTACAGTGATAATGCTGAACCTGTGGCATGGTAAAATGTCCCAAAGTCACAGATTGTTTTCTTTTGAAGTTGTCTATTTTATCATCATAGTGCGTTTCAGTTCTGATTTATTTGGGGTTTTTCAATTCACTGTGTGATTTAAAAAAAGAATTAGTATCCAAAAATGGCTATTTTGCACAGTAGCTTAAAGAAGGAGTGGATTTTAAGGTAAATTAAAAAGGTTCATCACGGTGGGTACTAACTAATCACATGCCAGGCTCATTTTTATCATCCCATATTTACCAATATACCAGCCAGCAGCAGACTGGGGAAAGAGAATCATAAAAGGTGACTAGGTGGGTTGCAATAACAAAGACTTGAAAGTACTTGGAAACAACAGCACCATATTTACCGCAGAAAAACATCCCTAATAGAAAACACATTGTTTCAGAGGGCCTGCAATTGCTTTATTAATGTCAGCACAAATGATATATAATTATACATAAATGCATTTGGCCCACTCTCATTTACAGGTCCATTAATTGAATAGTGAAATATGCTTGAGCAGCGGGAAGGAGTTTGCAGTGTAATTATGCAGATTTCCTGGAATTAATGATTAGCTTGTAATCCTTTTCGACTCTTTGCTATCTCTCCATGCATGGGGAGAAGGCTTGTTCACAGCGCATGATCGGTCGCAAGAAGAAAAGATTAGCGTGGATTTCCAGTCAACTCTCCATCTATAAGAAAACCCCAGTATCATTCACGGAAGACCCTACGTTTCTTTCGTTTCTGGTTAGAATGTCTGCTAAGGATACATTATTAACCGTTTCTATCGGGGAATATTTTACTGGTGTATGCATATCAGTGGGCTAATTGTTTGTGGTGGGATGCTTTACAACTCAGAGTTTATGACTGAACTCGGTTGTTTGAGAGAATGCATCATGACGGCATTCTGTGAATGGGCCGTGCCCCAAGGACGTTGATTCACCAAAATGTCAGGGGTAGTGGAAGTGACATCACACAGCCGTTGACGTTTATGACATCAAATGACCTTTGACACAAAATCTTTCAAGGAAGAGGTGTCACGTGACCTTTAACCTGATGAGAACACAATATTTCACATTGCTGAAGCTCTATAACTACTGTATTTAGAAATAACAATACGACACAGTTTTATATATTTTAGCTAACACCAATATTTACCTGAACTGCAAAGAGTGAGCAAAGACGTCCACTCTCTTCTAATGAGGGATCAGGCTGAGAAAATATTGAAAATAAGGGGTGTATGAATTCATTTTACAGCACGATTTACGGATACATTTTCTAAAAAACAGAAGACTGAAAAAACACTCAAGTACTTTGATGGAGTGTCATGCCAATGAAACCTTGCAATACCCATCAGTTGGCCTAATTTTTAAACAAGCATTGGCAAAGCCAATAGATCCAGTGCTAACCACTAGCTTTTTAACAATTTTTATTTTATTGTCTCAGGGTTTTTCAAAACGTTACTGTTAGGGAGGCTGCTGGTCCCTCATGAAATTAAAAAATATATATTGGCAAATCAAAATATCTTTGGGCCCCAAAAAACATGTTACCATAGAAATCGCTGGCAATAAAGAGAACCACTTTGAGTACGGTTGTGCTCCTTGTGAAAGGGCAGCATGATCTAACAGTGAAGTTAGTCAGTGGCGGAAGTGGGATGACCCATTGCCTTATGATGAATGCTGGAGTGGGTGGAATAAAAATGTGGTTAACGCAACAACAGGCTAATGGTGGAAGTCTGGCTGAAAACCTCTATAACTAACTTTGTTATACAAATAGACTTAGTAAAATCAAAACATTTTGGCTAACACCAGACCTAAAAAAGCCAATTGGTCTGGCAGTGACTGTCAGCCGTTTGCATTTGCAAATACCTTTTTGTAATGTTTTTGAAAATCTTCATTACAGACAGACGGAGAGACTTACAAAGGCAGACAGAGTAATACATAGAATTGCAAAGATTTTAAAAGATAGATTTACAAATAGATTAATAGGGGTGAAAGACACATCAGAAATACAAAGGACTGAAAGATAGATTAGAGATAGATAGGGTTGCTAATATAGACAGGTGTAGACAAACAGATAAATAGGGTTGCATTGATAGACAGTCAGACAGATAAATAGATAGATAGATAGATAGATAGATAGATAGATAGATAGATAGATAGATAGATAGATAGATAGATAGATAGATAGATAGTTAGATAGATAGGGCTTGCTGCTGCTATTCTTGGTGACTCCTAAATAATTTCCAATTCCTTTTTAACAATATTGAGCTGTCAGCAGTGCAAAAATTAAGTTGCTAAATTTATGAGAGTGCATAAGCTACAGAGAACACAGCTCAGACATGCAAAGCTGTGGTCCGAAGTCTGTATGTCTGGGCTCTGCAGTCTATGGTCTCATGCACTAACTTTCATAACAAAGTTAAGCTCTCAATAAGAGTGGTCAATTGAGGATCGTGGAAATCCCAAACTATATGGTTAAAGTCATTGGCTGATAATGTAACTCTGCGGTTCGGGAAAAAAACGTGCCAGTATAGGTTGGACTGTGGGGGTGCTCTACGAAATGGGGAATTAGTGGGGGATCAGATGTTACTGCAACTGATTCCTCACTCCTTGCTGAATTTACAACTGGAAATTCCTGCTACCTTTGATGATCAAGAGTCATGATAGAATGGGGAAGCTTTCCAGGCTTGTGGATTTACCATGTTACATACAATCCTTAGAGCCTGCTAACTCCTGTAACAGAGCCCAGAGTATGACCAACTTGTAAGAGCGCACTCTGTGAGCGTACTCTAGAGAATTTGTTTAGTTAAAAATGGGCACACTTTTGCAGGTATTCATGGACACAAAATGTGATCCTGGGACAACTTCTGGGACATTGTCATGATCCTGTTCTGCTTCTGCATGTAAAAAAGGAGCTTTACGTATATTTTTAAATACACTGTGCTGTCCACAGCGCATGCACTAAATTGCTAATACAGCATTATTGTAAACGCTCCGGATATGGTAATCTAAAATTCACGTAGAACACGCCCTGTTAAGTTTCTGACAAGCACCTGCAGTGCAAGCGCTGAGTGACGTGTTTAAGAGTTAAAGCATGCACTGCAGAAAGCGCATTTTTTTCAAAACCGTTATATGGTTCCTTTTGCTTCAGAGCACAGATATTGGCCCTGTTCTTAGCCTAAAACATAATTTTATGTTACATTGTTTTGCATACTTTGTTAGTCTTTAGAAGCACTACAAACAATTCATGTTTTAATCTTCCAGGAAAGGGCAGTCTAATTTATGGCCTCAATTGGGGCTGGATTGCAAAGATTGCTCAAGTGCCAATTCAATTTCACATTTACTTTTCCAGATTTCATAGTTTGCACTCATATAGTTTTGCAATGACATTTTCAACAAGTGGCGACTGCATAAATATAATTTGCAGCAACAGATGACAAAAGTGACATTTTGCTCTACACGGTCATTTAACCAGTGCAATCTAGGGCTGACTTTGCCTTTTATTCTATTCAGTAGTTCCACAGTTGCTGGTGTCGAAGATGGAACCATTGAAGGCTCTTTTTTTAGGTTTCCCCTAAACGTGCGCTTCTGTGCATGCTTGTGAAATCGTTTGTTGATAAAAAAAAACTTCAAAGTAGCTTGGAACCAGCCCTTTGATTTATCTGGTTCGGATTGGCCAGCACGTAATCTTCATGTCACTTCCTGTTGTCATCTTTGTCTTCTTCACCAATCTTGCTGTCGAGTTACCTCTGGAACTTACGGTCAAGTCCTATTGGACACTGGCCAGTGGCCTTCCTGCTGGCTGGATGCTGAAGGTACTTCTTTTTATGGGCGAGGGCAAAGTGCTCAGTCCATTCAGTAATCTCTCTTTGGGCTTCAAAGCGCACCCATGTCACGTCAGTCACTTACATTGGTTCGTGGGCTTGCCTTTTAAAATCCGCTTGCTTTCATTTGTGAAAGGCATGCATACGTCATGCCTTTTCCAGTGTTTAGCCCACCTACACAGCACCGGTAAACCACTAGAAACATACGAGGCTCGATGTTTTAAGCCTGGGGTCCGGACTACTTTATCTGTTAGTCCCGCTGCATTTTTTTTCTTTACACCGCTAATAGCTCTAACTTGAGCAAATACAAGGCCCGTTGCATTGAAAATGCTTGTTTCTTCTTGTGTGCAGTGTTCTTTCTTTGCTGACATCTTCCTTCTTCGCTGCCGTCTTCTCTGTCTTGTTTCTTTGGTGCTGTCTTATTTTTTCTTTCTGCATGCCATCTCCTTACTTCGCTAATGGCTTTTTTTGATGCCTTCTTCTCTGTCTTCTTTCTTCATTGCCGTTCAGCTTCCTTTTTCTTTCTGCTCACCATCTTCTGTCTTTGTTGTCTTCTTTACTGCATGTCATCCTCTGTCTTCTCACGTCTGCGCTCTTCTCATGTCTTCTGTCTTCTGTCTTCTCTCGTCTTCTCTCTTCTTCCGTCTTCTGTCTTCTTCCGTCTTCTGTCTTCTCACGCCTTCTCTGTTCTTCCATCTTCCGTCTTCTCCCATTTTCTCTCTTCTTCCATCTTCTCTGGTCTTCCATCTTCCATCTTCTTCCATCTTCTGCCTTTGTCCCTTTTCTGTCTTCTTCTGTCTTCTCTCTTCTGCTGTCTTTAGTCGTCCTCTGTGTTCTGCCATCTTCAGTCTTCCTCTGTGTTCTGCCATTTTCTTCCGCCTTTCCCACATAACTATATGTTCTACCTTTGTCTTTTTTTCTTTGTAACTGGCTTACAGATATTAGAAAAATGTTATAATGATGTTTTTTTTAAATATAATAAAACAAACATTATTGTAACATTTTTCAAATATTCGTAAACTATTTACAGAGGAAAAAAGACAAAGGCGAAATATGTTGGCTTTGCCAATGCTTGTTTATGGTTGACGGCCGCTGCTTCTATCTCACTCCCCTCTGCCCCTCAGGGTTTTTTCCAATAGATACAGCAGGCAAAAAAGAGAGAATGTATATGCAAGAGATAGAGTGTGATAGAGAGAAAACAAGAGACAGATAAATAGGCATGAATGGAGTGAGGGTGGAGAGTTGGGAATTGTTTTGAAATGGGTGGTTTTGTTCCTCTTTTTGGCCCTGGTGCAACTATGGACTTCATCAATGGGTCACAGCTGCGACCCCTGGCTGGTCCCTTGCAACCCCTGGCACTGCATTTGCGACCCCTGGGCTCAGAGGTGGCAAAATCAGTGCCAGAATTACAAGGGCACCTCGTCCTTCTGGACATCGGTTGGAGATCTACAATAAATTATTCACTATTAGTGTAATACAAAAATGGAGTGCAATTATCTAGAAGATAATCTTCCCTGACAGCTGAAGTAAGAAATAAAAAATGCCTTCAAATGTATGCTCTGTGCCTACTGCAGGTGAGTGTGTGTTTATGTGGGAAAGAGTGTGTGTATGTATGATTCAGACCTGCCAACTCACATGGTGCCACCCTGTGATGCACAGTATTGGCTCCCCTCATACAGTCTCCCGGTAAGGAGCCAATATCACACAGTAGCAGGGAAAACAAGCTGCAAACCATGTAAACAGTGGTTTTGAGCTCGTTTCCTGAGGCTTTTAACTGCTGCTGTCCAGAACATCGCCAGCAGCCTCAGCAGGCTTTCTTTTTATTTTTTTTAGTGGGGGAGTTTGGGGCCGGGGTGGAGGCGAAAGTGCCTCCTAGGTGCTTCTCAGCACAAGGCCACGCCCCTTCCAAGGCCCCGCCCCTTCTCACACTGTGAGGTTTCTGGTGAAGTTGGCAGGTCTGATGATTGCGTATTAATGTGTAAGCTTCAGTGGGTGAGTGAATGTATAGGTCAGTTGGGGTGTGATGCCACTTCCACTACCCCTGGTCTTTCGGTGAATTTACGTTAATGGATGCAACCTGTGTAAAGTGAAAATCTTTGTGCAAAACGCATGTCAGTGTACTATCGATGGTCTCTGAATTATCCTTTTTTAATCATTGACATCTCAAAGAAAGGACAGGCAAGCTTGGGCAGGACATTGAAAGCATCATCATCTTATCTTGTTCATGATTGATGGTTGTTTTGTCTGATGAAACAGTCTCTTCCTGAAAGTTAAACAATGATTCTGTTTTGTAATATATCCAGGGGGCATAAAACAAAAGTAAAAGGTTACCCAAGAACTACATAAAGGACATCAATATGTCAAAAAGTCTGTTTTTAAGCTCTGCTTCCAGGAACAGGTTTGGCATTTGTTTTGATAGATGACATCATGGGCGTTAGCTGTGGTAGGAAATGGTAGCCCCTGCTATCCTCTGGAGAACCTGTATATTCATGACATTACCATTGCTATCCCGAGCAACAGGCTACAAAAGTCCTGTTCACTTTCTGTCTCCCCATGTCATTTCTCTAGTTTTCAACCACAAAAAGGTCTCTCTTGACGTCTATAGCCGGGGACATGTGGTCAGTCCTATGATGCCATTGGAGCTTCATGGGAGCATGATAGCAGTCGTCTTGTGCTGCATTAGCCTATACATTTGTGTATAAAATATACATAATTCTCTATGAGAGTGGCCAGGGAAATCTACACCCCCACCTTGGAGTTGATGACGCAGAAACGAAGGTTTTACATTTATTAGCGCATAAACGTAGTGCCGCAATAATCAAGTGTGACTTTAACCAAACTAATAAAGATTGTACGGGGACAAATGTGCCCTCAGAGTAGTTCGCCAACATTTATAAGCGTGCTTTATATAACGTGATGTATTAGAATTGTACTAATCTGACATAACCGTAAACGTGTGCCATGATTTGCTTGTTTGAAATGTTTTAACTTAGCATAACTTTAGTGGAGGCTTCGGCCTAGTTGCCTTGTCTCACGGTTTAGATGCTCGTGTTTTTCTAATGTGCTAATAAAACGTGTATTCCTGCTTGAAGCTGTACTTTTCCAGTGAGATCGGTTCACATGCTTATCTTTAAGGTTTCGTGCCAGCCTGGCATCTTCTTCTTTGCTCCAAGGTCAATCCGCAGGTGCAGACAATGGAAGCTCTGAAAGTGAGTTAATTGGTAAAATATGTTGCAACTTACGTTCCCGACTCCAAGGATAATGTATGCCTAGGTAGAAGCTTGTGAATTGTTGTTTTTGATTGGACAATTTGAAGCCAACCTATGAACCCTCCAATGGAAGACCCTACTGGGTTTGAACTGTTGTCTATTTAAACCTGGTGCACAAGAAGAAAGCGCGCCATTACCCATTGCACCTATTGAGGACATTATTGCCCATTGCAGCCATTATGGCCCATCTTGCCGACCTCGTCATTTTGCCATCTTCTACGATGCCAATTGATGTTCGACGCCATTTTGAATGAGACTTTGATGCTTTCTCTAATCGAGAGAAAGAGACTTTAAGTAATTCTCGCCCTAGAGACTTTAACTTTGATCTGCCCCTTTGCATAAAGTAGTAGTTTTGTCCTTTTATCTTGCCGCTGTGAGGCAATTGCTCCGTCCACCCTGCCCCTTCGCCCCGTCCCATGCTGATCGGAAACCGGTACCTGTGAGACGAAGACTTCCTTGACTGCTGATTGAATTTGGTAAATATGAAAGGAAAATGTACAATTGCATTGTGTTTCTTTTTAGGTAACCAACTGCTGATTTTTGATAAGAGCCCTAGTTAGGAGTTTTCAAAATCAATGTTGCTAAATTGTTTTTGCATGAAGTCCCACAAGCAGATGCTAATTTGAGGTTAGATGAGGATTCATTTGTTGCACGATGCAATTTGAGACCTTGTTATGCTGACTAATGTATGCAATTAGCCCATTACAGATTATAGTTTTAGTGGTTTGCGTTGCTATTATCGAATGCATTGTGATTCAAATGCTGCATAGATTGCATCTTTTTCGCCGTTATGGACAGCTATTAATGTTCATTTACATATATCATTTGGTGTTGAGACACATTTATATCGTGCTAGCTTTGTTAATATAGGGAAATAAATTCATTAACTTTGAATGAACTGGTGTGGTTATTCATGGCCGAAAGGTCATGGTTCGCCGAAATGTTTTCTGGATTAATTGTGAAGTGTTATGTTGATCAGGGCATTGCTTATGTTCGTTATTGATTATTGATTTGATTAAATTGACTAATCTCGGTGAAGAGAGCCCCACTTGGTCAAAAGATTCATCGACCCAAGAGCGTCCAAATACAGGTAATTTATTAGGAGGGAACGCTCTATCAGTAGATGGTAGCAGAGGACGGTTTCGCCCTTTGGGACCCCACTCGAGAGGTGATGGTTACGCCCTTTGGGACCCCACTCGAGAGGACGGTTACGCCCTTTGGGACCCCACTCGAGAGGTAACGGTTTCGCCCTTTGGGACCCCGCTCGAGAGGTAACGGTTGCGCTCTTTGAGACCCCACTCGAGAGGTATATGGTGTTGAATTAGATTTTCTTGGGTAAAACAGATTGAGAGAATGATGATGCCCTAAGTCCCCCGCGACTTTCCCGGGATCTCGGAGCTTGCGAATGGAGAGAATGGAGATGTGAAATCAGCGTTGGCGGTACTAGTGACGGTATGAGTGAAGTCAGGGTTTTGCGCTTGCACAGCTTATTGCCGCAGATTGTTTGAAAAGGTTGCGAGGATTTTAGAGAATAGCGGAGGTGCGACTCCGAGTGTGAGAGTAGGGAAGTCGTCGAACTTCATGTGCATGTGGCGCTTTGTGCAGAAAAAGGTCCACGTGGTTGTTGTTGTTGAGACGGGCCCTGCGAGGTCAAGAGACTCCGGAGTATGTTGAAAAGTGTATGAGACACTTGTTTTATGTTGTGGTCTGGTCGGTTTAATAGGTTGACCTGGCGTGGTCAACGAGTCGGTACGTGTGTTAAGGGAGTGAAAGAAAACTTCGACTTCGGGCTTTGACAAATTCTAAGTGCACTAGAATAGATAATTGACAAGTTGAGAGCAGAGTCTGCGGGTCAGATTTGCTTGCGAAAGTGGGGACCGAGAAAGATGGAATAACTGCCGAGGCTAGTGAAAAATCCCTAAGGTCCTGAAGCGATTGTGTTACCCTTCCTGTAGTAAACCGACAGATCTGTTTTATTATTATTTGGTTGCTCGCGATACATGCCAGAAGTTGTTACGAGAGGAGCGGAGTGAAGGAGGACAAGCCGCGAGGCTTTGTCAGCCGCAGTGTGTGTGAGTGTGACGTCACTAGGAGCCGCGCTGGGATAGGTTGGTTGCAGAGAAGGGTCGCGCACGGATTGGACGCAGTCCGTGCAGCTCGATTGGAAGGGGAAAGGCAAGCGAAGAGTATTCTGGGAATTAAAGTCACTTATTGATTAAAAACTTTGTGAAATAAAAGACGAGAAAATGAAATTTTTTAAAGCATTAAAGAGTGCGATGAAGGGGGAGTCTTACATTAAAGCGAGCGTCGGAGAGGAGACGCCACCCGAAGGTACACCAGCTTACATTGTAATGGAGGAAAGGGGGGTAGCTCCGTGCCTTTGGCTAAAGCAATGGCACAAGCTGACAGAGAGACATGGGAGCGTAGCGGTCCCGATCCATGGGACATTCAATATAAGGATCCTAGAGAATTTGAGATTCGCAATGTACGACATGAAGGTACCTCCAAGGCCAGCACAGTTTGAGGCTCTAGCGATTTGGGAACTAATGGCTAGACAGCAACAGCAAAAGAAGTTCGAGGCCAGGATAAGAAAGGTAGAAAAGACACTAGCGGACGCTAGGTGGGATAATGCACAGAAGGTGTGGAGGTCAGATATATTGCAGGGGATAAAATTGTTTCCCGCAATTGCTAAGGAAGAAGAGGCGACAGGCAAGAAAGCTACCTGTAAGACAAACAGGAGGTGTTCCAAATATAGAGAGGACGAGGAAAAGTTAAGGAGAGAAGACGAGTCAGAGGATGAGGAGTTCATCATGCAATTGCTGAACGACCGTCCACCACCTTATGCAGAGAGTGAACAAGGTCCAAGTACCAGTTCTGCCCCTCCGGCACCGGTACAGAATAATGAAACTCCGAGTTCAGAAACGCCATCGGGATCTAAGGACCCGAGTTTGCTGTTTACCCCGCAGATACCGCAGGTTAGGAGAATATATCCAGATGTGCCTATATTGAAAACAGCAGAAAATTATCAGCCGCAGGTCCCAAGGTACTACAGCAGTGACAACAGTACGGGAATGATTCTAGATCCAACCGTAATGGGAGTACAGAATGGTCGCAACCCAACATTGGCATAAGCTGAATCAACCCAGTTTTTGATGCCTCAAAAGCAGATGCAGGGGGGAACCGCACATGCTCAGATGACGGGGAGTCAGACGGGCATGCCGGCAATGATGACCCATAGTGTGGGAATGAACATGCCTCAGAACATGGGGAATGGACAGAACCCAGATGCAATATCCCTACCCATTACTGTAGGTCCACCGGTACCTTTGTACATTCAGCCTAACTCAGGTATGAGCGGTCAAGGATCAATGGTGCAGAGTGGGACGGAAAGGAGGTGCATAGAAAACACTCCAGAGACAACTCCGATAGCGGCTCTGCCAACTGGATCTGGGTCCTTGATGGAGTTTAGTCCCATATGTGCTCAGTCAACAGTGGTGAGGTCGAGTCCCCAACTGATGATACCGCTATCATCGAACACTGAAAAGTTGCCGCAACCATCAATGGCAGTCGATGTGAATGCTACACTGATGGGGTTGAATGCGCAACAGCTGACACAGTGGTTCAACAGTCTGAATTCCACACAAAGCTCAGCCAGTGGGAAGGGAGAAGACTATCTGAATAAGGTCAGGTTGAACATGGAAGCAGAAGAATTGGTGGAAGGGACTATGGGTTTGAATAGGTTAGAGTCCTACTCGGAAGAAGAGCTGAGGTATCTATGTCCTAGGATTACGAGAGAAGTGAACAAGGTACATAGAAGGTTGCAAGAAATAGCTGACAAAAACGGGGTTGAGATAGACAAGACAAAACACTTGAGCAGGAGCTATAGATTGGATTTCGGGACCACAGACTTTGAACACATGAGGTAAGCAGGCATGAAAACGCACCTTAGAGAATTGTTGCAGAGTGCACAAGTGTGGAGGTGCTTAGACAAATGGGAAAGCAGATGGGCAAAGAAAAAGGAAAAGAGGAAAGACAGTGTCCCAGAGCACAACGAGAAAAGATCACAGAGTAGTGATGCAATAACCATGTTACCAATGAGGGAGACAGCAGGGGGAAAATTAATACATGTACCGTGGCACAGAAGCGACATTCAGTCTTTTACGGATGATTTTCCCAAACTGAGAGAGAAACTGATTGAATGGTATCAACAGGCTGATAGGTTTGTGAAGCTTGCAAAATGTCTTTGGGAAGACCTGAACACCCTCTTTGAGATTGTGGTTCCGGCAGATTTGTGGGAAGACTGCAAAAGGGCTGTAGGTTGGCCGACAAGTGAACCAGAGAGAGACAGGGAGACGGGTGCACCATCACCTATGGTGATGAGCCTGTACTATAAGGTGATTGAGCATTTGAAGACGAAGGTTGCCGCGAAAAATGTGGATTGGCAGAAGATTGATCGAACTGCCCAAGAGGCTAAAGAGTCGATTCATGGTTACTATGAGAGGTTGTTGAAGGCGTTCAAGAACTACAGTGGCACGGAAACAATAGAGGCGAGGGACATGCTCCATTTTGTGTTTAGATTTGTGGAAGGGCTGAGACCAGAGATAAGTCAGATGATAAAGACGCATTTGATTTGTTGGCAGTCGAAACCTATTGATGAGGTGTTGAATTATGCGAAATACTGTAGCGACGAAATTGAAGTGAAACAGAAAAGGTTGAAAGAGAAAGTGATGGTGATGCAACTTAAAGCAGCTCAACAGGTTTGCAAGGGTTGCAAGGGTTCCAACAGCAGATACCGCAGCCGCAGCCGCAGGGAAATATGGTGTTTCAGCCACAGGCGAGAGGCAGAGGCAGAGGAGGCTTTGGGAGTAATGGTCCGGATTTGAACACTGTTGCAATTCCGAATGGTGTGCAGGCAATGAAAAGGGTGATGCCGTGTCACGTGTGCGGAATCGTCGGACATTGGAAACGCGAGTGCCCGATGGGGGTGCAGGAAGGTGCAGGTGTTGGTCAGCAAAACAATGATGTCAATGCATTCCAGACAATGAGGGGACCGAAAATGAGAGGTCCAAACCCAAATTTTCAGACCATAAATCAGCTGCAGGGATTACAGCCCATGCAGCCGCAGCAGATGCAGATGCCCCGTATGCAGATGACGCAAATGCAGCCAATGCAACAGCAGTTTCCCATGGTACCTAATCAGCAAATGCAAATACCTTTGGCACCAGTGAGTCAGCAGCAAGTGATGGTTCCTCCACAGGTCTCGGGTCAGGTGATGAATACAAATGGCACCGTACAACAGTTCCCATTACACAGTGAGAATGGAATAAACAATGTATGGGAGAGTGGAAGTTCAGATGAGGAGGGAAATTGTGTGCTTGCAGCATCCTTGGAAGTTGATCAAAAGGGTCCATATGTGGAGGGAAGAGTTATGGGTCATCGTGTTTCATTCTTGGTTGACACAGGAGCCACACGTTCAACTGTTAGGAGCATTGAAGTACCAAATTTGCCACTCTCAGGGAGAACAGTTCAAGTAGTGGGAGTAGCAAACAGGCACCTGACGAACCCAATCACAGATCCAGTACAAGTCAGAATTGGTAACTATCAAGGGTTACATAATTTTGTGGTATGTGACTCAAGCCCGATAGCACTGTTAGGGAGAGACCTATTGTGCAAATTGGGATGTTCGATTATGTGTTCGAACGATGGAATTAGAATTCAGACGAGCAGTGATGGGGAAGAAGAGGACAGTGTAGAAGGGGATGAGATGGAAACTGTCGATGAAGAATATCCTCTGATTAACCTTTTTCCGATGATAACTGAAGAAGATATTCCAGCTGAATTACGGGAAACAGTCGGAAAGGAAGTGTGGGATATGACAGGAAAAGAGGTGGGATTGGTGAAAGGAGTGGAACCAGTGAAAGTGACCGTAAAACCCAATGTAACCTTTCCCCAGACCCCACAATACCACATGGCACAAGACACCCTCATGAAAGTCGCCCAACTCATTGACGAGTTTGTAAAACAGGGAGTACTGAAAGAAGTGTTAAGCAGTCCATGTAATTCACCAATCATGGGACTAATAAAGCCGAGTGGAAAGGTCCGAATTGTGCAGGACTTGAGGAAAATAAATGACATCATAATTAAATGCTGCCCTGTAGTACCGAATCCAGCTGTGATAATGTTTCAAGTCCCTTGCGAGGCCGAGTGGTTCTCAGTCATTGACTTGTCACAAGCATTCTTTTCGGTGCCTCTTCATGAGGACAGCCAATTTCTCTTTTGTTTCAAATTCTTAGACAGAGTTTACAGTTGGTGTCGAATTCCTCAAGGGTTTTCGGAGTCACCGTCAATTTTCAATCAGATTCTAAAGAAAGAAAGACTTGGAAGCGTTAGAATTGCCATTCGAGTCAACCCTAGTACAGTACATTGATGACTTACTGATTGCATCTAAGACAGAAAGTGGCTGCACAGCCGACACCATTGCTCTGCTGAACCATTTGGGAAGGAATGGACACAAGGTGGCTCCTTCAAAGTTGCAGTTCTGTCAGAAGAAAGTAAAATACTTGGGTCATCAAATAGAGAAAGGGTCACGGAGAATAATGAAGGAAAGAATAACAAGTGTACTTCAAATGAGTCCACCAAAGACGAGGAGGGAGGTGAGGACGTTTTTGGGGATGGTGAGCAAAGCCTTTACTGAAACTGACCCAGAAGGATGCCTTGGATGAAATTGAGCTGAAAGGAGATGAGATGGATGCTTTTATTGAATTGAAAGAATGCATGTGCAGGGCTCCAGCTTTAGGTATGCCTGATTACACAAAGCCTTTCACATTGTTTTGTCATGAACGTGATGCATGTTCTTTGTCTGTCTTGACCCAAGCCCATGGTGGCATAAACAGACCAGTAGCGTATTTTTCAGCTACTTTGGATCCGGTCGCAGCAGCACTGCCAGGGTGTTTGCGCGCCGTAGCAGCAGTTGGTATCAGCCTCACTCAGAGTGAAGGAATAGTGATGGGACACCCATTAACAGTCATGGTCCCTCACTCAGTTGAGATACTTTTGACCCGCTCCCGAACGCAACACATGACTGGAGCAAGACTCACAAGGTATGAGACAATAATTCTGGGCTCACCGAATGTGCAGCTGAAAAGGTGCACTACCTTGAATCCAGCAACCTTGCTTCCCGGTGAAAATGCTGAAGTTGAGAACGCTGAAGACGTCGAGCACGACTGCCTTCAGGTGACTGAATTTTGCACAAAACCCCGACCTGACATTAAGGATACTAAGCTTGATGAAAATGACCATATTATTTTTGTTGATGGGTCATGTTTAAGAGATGCATTGGGAATATTGAAAGCAGGATATGCTGTATGTACTGTAACAGGTGTCTTGGAAGCGTCCTGGCTTCAAGGAGTCTATTCCGCACAAGTAGCAGAGCTTGTAGCCCTTACAAGAGCATGCCAACTGTCTACATTGATGAAGGTTACCATTTACACTGACAGTCAGTACGGGTTTGGAATTGTGCACGACTTTGGGCAACTATGGTCACAGAGAGGTTTCCTGACCTCTTCAGGGTCCCCAGTGAAAAACGGGGAAAGAATAAGGGAATTGTTACACGCCATTCAGATGCCAGCCGAAATTGCAGTGGTAAAGTGTAGTGCTCATACAAAAGGACAGGACTATGTTTCCCTGGGAAATGCATATGCGGATCAAGTCGCAAGATTTTGTGCCTTGAACTGTATATTGCTCAGGGATTAATGGAATTTGATAAGTGAACCAGAACTCGAACCAGCTGAAGCATTTGCCTTGAAGGTCGTGGATACAATGGATGAACTAAAAGCATTACAGAATAGCGTCAGGGAGGATGAAAGAGTTTCCTGGATTAAGTCACAATGTACAAGGAGACCAGATGAGTTATGGGTTTCAAATTAGGGAAAATTTGTTTTACCAAATAGTCTCTTATCGCAGCTAGCGCGGTTCTATCATGGGCAGGCTCATCTAGGGAGAGATGCCATGATAAGATTGTTCAAAACTGATTGGTTTAACCCCAGATTCCGTCAAGTTGCAGAAGCAGTTTGCCATCGTTGTGTCACTTGTCAGCAGATGAACCCAGGAAAGGGAACGGTTGTGAACGTGAGCCACATTGGCAGGGCGGGTGGCCCGTTCAGCAGAATGCAGATGGACTTTATTGAGATGCCTGTGCATGGAGGTCTGAAGTATGTGTTGGTGATTGTGTGCATTTTTAGTCACTGGATTGAAGCATACCCCACACGTAGAAATGACAGCCTTACAGTTGCAAAACTATTGTTGAGGGAGTTGATACCACGTTTCGGATTCCCGATCTCTTTAGAATCAGATAGAGGAAGTCACTTCAATAACGAGGTGATAAAGTTACTTTGCGCAGCGCTGAACATTGAGCAAAAACTGCATTGTAGCTATCGCCCTGAAGCCTCAGGACTGGTGGAACAGATGAATGGTACACTGAAATCAAGAATGGCGAAAATATGTGCATCGACAAATTTGAAATGGCCTGACGCATTGCCTTTGGTGTTAATGTCAATGAGAAACACCCCTGACAGAAAGACTGGATTGTCCCCGCACGAAATTCTCATGGGCAGGGCCATGAGACTTCCTGCAGTTCCCGCAAACGCGCTTTTGAATATTACAGATGATATGGTGTTAGACTACTGCAAAGGTCTGGCTGACGTGGTTCGCTCTTTCTCTCACCAGGTGGAAGCAACCACCTTGTCACCGATCCAAGGTCCAGGACACACACTGAAAGCAGGTGACTGGGTCGTGATAAAGAAGTACGTGAGGAAGTCGTGTCTGGAACCCCATTGGAAAGGCCCTTTCCAAGTGATCCTGACGACCACTACCGCTGTGAAGTGTGCGGGAGTTCCCAACTGGATTCACGCCAGTCATACAAAGAAGGTGTTGTGTCCCACAGATGAGGAAGTTGAAGCGCTGAAACTGCCAGTACCTGATAACAAAGTGCCAAGCGCGGAGACAGAGCAAAACAGAACTAGAAGCGAACAGGCAGAAATAGAAGAGAGAGAAATATTCTCTGAGGACGAAACAATCGATTCACTTGGGGAAGACCAAGGAGAAACCTCAGACAGCGACGAAGCAGCTGAAGGTAACAAAGAGCCTGAAGCAGCTGAAAGTGACAAAGAGCCTGAAGAAAGTAACGGTGACAAAGGGCTCGAAAGAGGTGAAGAAGCAGGAGAGCCTGATCAGAGGAGGGCTTTCCCAGAAGCAGACGGTACAGAAAAAGAAAAGGAAAACCTGATTGACTCCCCAGAAGGAGGGGACAAGGCAGAACAGAACGAAACTGTTCAAACTTCTTCAGAAGGGATCGCAGGTCCATCAAGTGGACACAGTGTAAAGAGAAGACCAAGTATATCACCAGTAAAAGTAAGGACTAGAGAAACGTTGAACGACAGTGAAGGGCCAAGAGTGAAAGAGAAAAGAAAGGAAGTGTCTGTTGTGGTACCAACATCAAGTGAAGAAAAAGACTTGGCCAAAGAGGAAAGTACCAGTGAGGCAGAATCAAAGAGAGATGCAAAATTGAAAAGGAAAAGGATACCAAACAGGAGATATTCTGGTCCAGAATGGGCATATGTAGTCAATGACGATTGGACCGACGAATTTGTATCTCTTAGCCTCGAGAACGAAGAAGAAGAGATACCAATAGAAAAGAAAAGTTTTATGGACACTATTGATTGAAAGGGTGATAAATGACATTGCTTGCTATAATCTAACGTGATACAACCAGCTGAGACATTGCTAAACCGGATGAGACATTTGCTAACTTGATAAGACTTTGATAATTGACTCTTAAACCCGATTTGAGACAACGTTGCTAACTGATAAAAGACTGAGTTATTGCCGAATTGAGACAAATGCTGCTAACCGATAAGTGACTGGGCTCCTGAAGAAAACTGTGTGAACATTGCGCTCGTTCAGCTTTGTAACTAATTGCTAAATCGTTTTTTTATAAGTGCTTCTAGCTCTCTGATTCTATACAGATCATGACTAAGTACGCTACACAAAACAGTAGAGTGAAATATTGTAAATATGCGTGTATAGGCTTGATAACTGCATGTGTACTAATAATAATGGCAATAGTGCTTGCAACGCGTGGTAAGGGTGAGAATGAGAAAATTGATGCTTCTACTTCTGCTCCTGTTACTGTCACTGAACTAACCGCATTGAAAAGACTAGAATTAGATGAGAGACACTTGCATGATAAGAAGGAACTTTCGTATAATGTTTTCTATCGCCTACTAACAGAATATGTTGAGACTATGGATGCGAAAGATTGTTATGTGTGTACACAGATACCGACATCGGTAACGGAAGGGGTGATTTATCACCACATGCCTCTTACATATGGGATTACATGTAGTTTAGTAACTTCTAGATTTTATGGTCAAACTAACATACAGTATTTTTATTCAAATTATGATGTTACCTTTGCATATGTTCCTATAATAACGCAACTAAGCCAGATTGCTAAAGATTGGGATGCTAAAATAATGAGGGAATTTTTCGAGCCAATGCAACCTTTTGAAACAGCTCACGCTCATAGGGAAAACCTTACCTGCTCGCTCTCTGCAGTAGAAATAAGCTTTTTAGATCGCACAGATGATAGAAGGGCACAAATGAATGCGAAATTAGAAAAAGAGCTAAGTAAGAGGACTTCAGTAGATAATTATGCTTTTGCCGCAATAAGAACACAAGGAAAAATAGCTTTAGACGCTTGGCATGTAGGGAAATTTTGTATATATCGTGGTGAATCTTATTATGATAACATTTTCGTGGGAGCGAGTGAATGTAAACATACGTTTATCTTTAAGGCCAAATGGACATTCATGCTGAACGGACTTGACCCTGTCATACCTGGTGTATATTACATTTGTGGGCATAATGCCTATTATCGTCTTCCAAAGGGATGGTGGGGGAGATGTTATTTGGGTATAGTGTTCCCAAAGGTTTATCAACTGGATGACCTATCGGTGATTCCAAAGACGCCTGGATCTCATCGTATCCAGAAAAGAGAGACCGCAGCTGCTGTGGTAGGAGATATATTTGGAGCCATGATTCCTTCAATGGGAGTTGTGTTGAATTCCATCAAAATAAGAAAGTTGTCTACTATAGTGGATAACATGTTGACAAAGTTTTCAGGTGCTATAATCCTGATGGATGCTGAACTTGCAGCAGAAAGAGCTATGACTCTTCAAAACAGGCTTGCCCTAGACATTCTTTTAGCAAAGGATGGCGGCGTTTGCAAAATGCTTGGTGCGCGTCACTGTTGCACGTATATACCAGACAACAGTGTGAAGATTAAAACAATGCTTGCAAATTTAACAAAAGAGAGTGCAGACTTGAAGGAATTGAAAGAACCAGGAGTTTGGGAGAAGGTTGGAAAGGGAGTTGCTTCAGTGGGAAATTGGCTTGGTGGCATTTGGAATGGAATATTACTAAAAATAATACAGGGAATACTAATAGTACTAATTTGCATCTTTGGGATTTGGGGAATAAAGAGGGGAATACTAATGATCATGGCAAGAATTAAAAGAAGGAAGGAAGAGAAAATGATGAAAAGAATGGCAGAAGAATACAAGGCAAGAACAAGGGGAACTAAAAGGCAAAGAGAACTGACAGAATTTTAATGGAATAAAATTTGTGGGAATAGTTTTGTGTGATGACAAATAGTCATCAGAGGAGGGATTGATGACGCAGAAACGAAGGTTTTACATTTATTAGCGCATAAACGTAGTGCCGCAATAATCAAGTGTGACTTTAACCAAACTATTAAAGATTGTACGGGGACAAATGTGCCCTCAGAGTAGTTCGCCAACATTTATAAGCGTGCTTTATATAACGTGATGTATTAGAATTGTACTAATCTGACATAACCGTAAACGTGTGCCATGATTTGCTTGTTTGAAATGTTTTAACTTAGCATAACTTTAGTGGAGGCTTTGGCCTAGTTGCCTTGTCTCACGGTTTAGATGCTCGTGTTTTTCTAATGTGCTAATAAAACGTGTATTCCTGCTTGAAGCTGTACTTTTCCAGTGAGATCGGTTCACATGCTTATCTTTAAGGTTTCGTACCAGCCTGGCATCTTCTTCTTTGCTCCAAGGTCAATCCGCAGGTGCAGACAATGGAAGCTCTGAAAGTGAGTTAATTGGTAAAATATGTTGCAACTTACGTTCCCGACTCCAAGGATAATGTATGCCTAGGTAGAAGCTTGTGAATTGTTGTTTTTGATTGGACAATTTGAAGCCAACCTATGAACCCTCCAATGGAAGACCCTACTGGATTTGAACTGTTGTCTATTTAAACCTGGTGCACAAGAAGAAAGCGCGCCATTACCCATTGCACCTATTGAGGACATTATTGCCCATTGCAGCCATTATGGCCCATCTTGCCGACCTCGTCATTTTGCCATCTTCTACGATGCCAATTGATGTTCGACGCCATTTTGAATGAGACTTTGATGCTTTCTCTAATCGAGAGAAAGAGACTTTAAGTAATTCTCGCCCTAGAGACTTTAACTTTGATCTGCCCCTTTGCATAAAGTAGTAGTTTTGTCCTTTTATCTTGCCGCTGTGAGGCAATTGCCCCGTCCACCCTGCCCCTTCGCCCCGTCCCATGCTGATCGGAAACCGGTACCTGTGAGACGAAGACTTCCTTGAATGCTGATTGAATTTGGTAAATATGAAAGGAAAATGTACAATTGCATTGTGTTTCTTTTTAGGTAACCAACTGCTGATTTTTGATAAGAGCCCTAGTTAGGAGTTTTCCAAATCAATGTTGCTAAATTGTTTTTGCATGAAGTCCCACATGCAGATGCTAATTTGAGGTTAGATGAGGATTCATTTGTTGCACGATGCAATTTGAGACCTTGTTATGCTGACTAATGTATGCAATTAGCCCATTACAGATTATAGTTTTAGTGGTTTGCGTTGCTATTATCGAATGCATTGTTATTCAAATGCTGCATAGATTGCATCTTTTTCGCCGTTATGGACAGCTATTAATGTTCATTTACATATATCATTTGGTGTTGAGACACATTTATATCGTGCTAGCTTTGTTAATATAGGGAAATAAATTCATTAACTTTGAATGAACTGGTGTGGTTATTCATGGCCGAAAGGTCATGGTTCGCCGAAATGTTTTCTGGATTAATTGTGAAGTGTTATGTTGATCAGGGCATTGCTTATGTTCGTTATTGATTATTGATTTGATTAAATTGACTAATCTCGGGTGAAGAGAGCCCCACTTGGTCAAAAGATTCATCGACCCAAGAGCGTCCAAATACAGGTAATTTATTAGGAGGGAACGCTCTATCAGAGTCTACCTATAGTAAGTTATGGGGAAAAGCAAAGTTTATTTATTGAAAAAAAACTTAGTACAGATAGTTTTATGTTGAATATTAATGTAAAACAATTTTCTAAACTTTTTTAAATGTAGCAAAAATACAAATAGCTATAGCACTATTAACTTAATTTAATATTAAATGTGTAACATAAAATATTAAACTAAAGAACAGTTATTATTCCGAAGTGTAAATTAAAAAGTAAATTCCCACCTAAAGTAAACATTTTTTATATTTTGCATTAATAATTATTAAAAGATGTCTAAAATAAATTAAAAGAAATGTAATTATATTTTAGTAAATGTTAATGTTGCATTAATTTAAAATTTCAAAAGGTTTGTTAAAATATTTTATATTTAAATAATGCATATTTTTATTAGTTTTTATAAAGATTAAATTATATTTATTTATATTTATAAATAATGTTATGTAAATTAACCTTATTTCCCATGGAAGTTTATTTTAAGTCTCTATCTCTGTTATTTTCTATAGAAAGGTGTTGCAGTATCAGTGTTCACCATGTGTGGTGCTCTAAAGTAGAGAAATTTGTTTCTCTTTTGTGTCCTTTTTGGCACTAGTAACCTCAGGTGTGTCGTTTGTGAATAGCAATGGGCTTATTCTTTTGTAGGTGGGCACATGTCCCTCCCTGAAGGGCTCCCTAACCCTCACTAAACCTTGCTTTACTGGTCCACCTCCCGTCTCATAGTAAGTATGCCACTTTCTGTATACAGTCAATATTATGCCTTTTGTTTAACTGTCTTGTTGAGCAAGTTTCACTTTTGCACTGTTATCACATGCACTGCAACTTCACATAGGACACCTACTTTACCAATATTGTAGGCTTATTTGTTTATCTCATTTTTGATTTGCATGACTATAAATTTGTTTTGTCAAAACTATTCTCTTGGCAGTTTGGCATGCAGAAAGTCAAAATTTCAGGGCAGTACTGGTATCACGTTTTTAGAATCATTTGTGGATGCTGTAAGCCCACACTGCAGCTCTCATGTGACATTTGACAATTTTGCGCTTTGAGGAGGTTTGACACATTTTTACTGGGCCTTTACCCAAAATTCTACTCAGTCAATTAAGTACTCTGTTTTAGGTGTCAGAGAATATGCACTGCCAGTAGGCAGAGGGAACATGAGCCAACAGATCCAGGAGCACTAAAGCAAATAAAAAACTCAGTGGATAGAAGAAAAGGCATATTATTTACAGTAGTATACTTCTTATAAAGTAACTAAAATATTACATTCTTCTTCTTCTTATTATTATTATTAGTAGTAGTAATCATACTGGTAATAGTACTAGTAGGAATAATAATAGTAATACTAATACTAATAATATACGCACTACATATCACAAATGGAATCACCTCTAAATGCTTAAATAATATTGCTTATATTGAATGTATGATTTCTTATGGTGTATCACACCTAGAAAAGAAAAACAATACAAACCTTTTAGAAACTGAGTGCACATACTTTAGTTTTTACAAAGCACGCCAATTGCTTTTGCATTGTGTGCAGATCAATAAAATACAGTGACCATACAGTATCCATAAATCTACGGCATGATAAATATTAACATAAAAGGTCAGAAAGAAGTGTGACTGGTAAGAGTTCAGGTACATCGTTGGAACTTGTGTTAAATACAGTCAACCAGGATGCGTCTGATCCTGCTAAGTCTTTTTATGCACTCTCAACACTATTGAATGCACCTCTGAAGATCTCACTCTTGCAGGTGAACAGTTTACAACTCTTTGGGGGTAGATTTACCATTATTTCACATAACTCAGCAAGGCAACTTGCTGCACTGCATTGCCTAAAAATGAGAGGGCAGAAATGCTCCATATTTAAAAAGATGTGGAGCATTTCTGCTCTCTCCTTCTGCTGGCACACTTTGTGCTGCCACCACAGTGTAAGGGTGTCTGCGTTATCAGCAGGATTGTTTTGTGCAGGAAGGGACATCTTCCTGCACAAAAACAATCCTTAGAGTCATATTCATCTTTCCATGTATGAAAAGAGGAACTAACAAAGAGAAGTAAATATATTTCTCATCATTATGCCTCTGTCGGATAGATGCACCATCCTAGCACAAATCCAGGTTTGCAGGTCTTTGTAAATCAGTTTTTTCATCAAAATACATTGGAACACCCATGCTCACCCATGTAATGCCTACCTGATGCAAAGTAACACAAAGCAGTGATATGCGCTGTCTTGAGTTACTTTGTATTTACTACACCATACAAAGTGCCTTAGCATGGCTTAGTAAATACCAGAAGTGGACCTGTGTAGCCTTGCGACGACTTGTGTCACGTGACAGCAATGCAAGTCCTTAGTTATCCTGCTCATTTGTCCTAATGTTACACTCCATATATCTCACCATTTATAAATAATAAGCAGCTGGCAGTCCACTCCTTCCTGAAGGAACAGAGGGGCTTAATTAGAGTTTGGCGGATGAAATACGACAAATGTGGCAGATGTTCCAGCCACTGTATTACAAGTGCAATACAGTCTTTGGCACTTGTAATACAGCAGATGGGATATGTGTCACATTCTGATGAAGTGCACAGTCTGCCAAACTCTAAAATAAGACCCAGAGTCTTTCTCAGTCATGTCCAATCCCCAAACCAGACACGTTCTGTGGTCCTGCTAGTTGACAAGGATTTAAATTTGTCTTAAAAAGTTTAGGCAATATTATGGTACACATTGTTGCCTCCTAACATAAAAATCAATAAAGTACCGAAAAAGCCAATGGAATATCACTTTGCACATAAATTGTGCAACATAAATCATTTAAATGCTAAACAAGTTGTTTGAGGATCACATTTTCTCCTTCCTGTGATAGAAGTCAATGCAAATCGGCAAATGGAGCAGGTTACTCATAAAGAGGACTTAGGCCCAGATTTATATTTGGCGTAAAGAAACAATAAAAAAATACTACATGTTTGCCCATCTTAATTGGGAGGATGGACATGTAGCCTTTTTTCTAAAAGCCCGAACCCCCCAGGGACGTAGGAGACGTTTGGCCATGGTGGAGACAGAGCAGTCTCTCTTGTGGCCAAACTGAAGGTATGCCCACATGCGAATATTCATATTGGCGATATGTATATTCCGTTGCGGCAGAGTATACACACCACCAATATATCAAATGGGCGCTTAACCTTCACACAGGAAATTCTTTAAAACTAGTCTCCTTCCTGCCTTCATTCACACTTGTCAATTTAGATTGGTGACAGAGATTACATTCCAACATATGAAAGAATAGGTGTTTTATATTTTAAAAGCCCCTCTGCCTTTTCCAAAACCTTGCAATATCAGATCTAATCTGCAAATTGAACCTAAAGGATTTAAAACATGTAAATTTATTTTGAAAAAGAACAAAATATTACTATATTAACTAGCATACCTGTAATGTTTGCGACCCAGTTTAATGAACACTTCCTCTCTGATTAATCGTCAAAAGATGTAGAATTTCTTACTAAGAGATGACAAAAAACTAAATATTCACTTACAATGTGGTTCAGTTATAGTAAAAACAAAAATGCTAAACTAGGGTTATCCATAAATGGTATTCTCAAGAGATTATTATCATGTTCTATTTTTCATAAACGTTTGGTATTTTACAAAGCCACATTTTGAAAAATATGATTGTTTCGGTCAATATATCAGACAACAGTGACAAAACTAAAGGACAAGCCATTTTAATGTGTGATTGGTGATTTAAAGTGGTTCACTGTCTTCGATCATAGAGACTAGGGAAGTATGCCATATTTCTATAAATGGGAAATGTTAAAAACAGTAATGCGGCGGTTCCCAGCGTGGAGCAAAAGTAACAACATTAAGCTTTGATTCAGAACTAGAGTAAAAGAAATTTAAGTTAAATTGCAAGAAAATTGTTCTACTAGCAGGACGATATCATCTGAAATAGCTTCACAAATGTGATGGCCAGAATTTCTGACGTTCGAGGATTGAAACATGATCTTGATAAAAAAATGTTTACCTGATGAAAGCCATTACTCCTACAGAGTGGAGTAAATGTACTTAACAGTTCCTTTATTGATCTATTTCAGATTTCCTTAAAATATAGTTCAAATATACCAAAAGAACAGGTGTCATTGGGCTTCACAAGCTAGCCTGGCTGATGAAGGGTATTCCCCTGAAACCAGTCCCAGGATGCTTGTTTCCGGGCCAAGAGGACCTGGCTTGGCAGTTCGGGCTGGACTGGCCCCATGAGGAACAAGGTCAAAACTGATTTGCCTGTGGCTGGGGTGGCACGGTAAACAAAAAAAACGATGGATTAAACCCAGATCTGTGACTGGGGTGAGTATTTGCATTGTTCAGCACTCCTTTCATCCTCCTTTTGTGTTGCTAAAGTTACCCTAAGTGAGAAGGATATGCCCAGACCTGGGCCCCGTGCTCACTGTGCTACTGGATCCAATTTAGCTTGGCTGATGATGGGTGATATCCTGAAACCAGTCCTAGGATGCTTGTTAGCGGTCCAAGGAGGACCTGGCTTGGTATTTTGGGCTGGACTGTTCCCTTGAGGAAAAGGGTCAAGACTGATTTGCATATGGTTGGGTCCAAACTGGGGTTGCAAGATGTGCAAAAGAGTGATGGATTAAACCCAGATCTGTAATTGAGGGTGAGTGTTTGCATTGTTTAGCACTCCGTCCATCATCTGTTTGTGTTGCTAAAGTTTCCCCAAGTGAGAAAGGTATGCTCAGATGTGAGTACCATGCTCACTGTGCCACTGGATTCAAGCTAGCCTGGCTGATGAAGGATGATACCCTGAAACCGATCCCAGGATGCTTGTTTCCAGTAGAGGGAAGACAATGCTTGGCATTTTGGGCTGGAATGTTCCAATGAGGAAAAGGGGCAAGACTGATTTGCATATGGCTGGGACCAAACTGGGGTTGCATGATGAGCTAAAGAACTATGTATTAAACTCAGACCTGTGATTGGGGGTGAGTGTTTGCATTGTTCAGCACTCCATCCATCATCCTTTTGTGTTGCTAAAGTTGCCCTATGTGTGGAAGGATATGCCCAGACGTGGGTCCCGTGCTCACTGTGCCACTAGATTCAAGCTAGCCTGGTTGATGAAGGGTGATTCTCTGAAACCAGTCCCAGGATGCTTTTTTTTCTGTCCAGGGAGGACTTTGCTTGGTAGTTCAGGCTAGACTTTTCCCATGAGGAACAGGGTCAAGACTGATTTGCACATAGCTGGGCCTAAACTGGGGTGGCATGGTGAGCAAAAGAATGATGGATTAAACCCAAATCTGGGGTGAGTGGTTGCATTGTTCACTACTCCGTCCATCATCCTTTTGTGTTACTAAAGTTGCCCTAAGTGGGAAGGGTATACGCACACGTGGTTCCCATGCTTATTGTGCCTCTGGATTTATGCTCGCCTGGCTGTTGAAGGGTGATACTCTGAAACCAGTCCAAGGATGCTTGGTTCTGGTCCAGGGAGAACCTGGCTTAGCAGTTCGGGCTAGACTGTTCACATGAGAAACAGGGTCAAGACTGATTTGCATATGGCTGGGTCCAAACTGGGGGGGTATGGGGAGCAATTGAAGGATGCACTGGGGGTGAGTGTTTGTATTGTTCAGCACTCCACCCCTCATTATTTTGTGTTGCTAAAATAATAGAGGGAAGGATAACATTGAAGAGCAAGAGAATTGGGGCATTGAAAAGTTGGACGTTGGTAATGAAAAAAGAAAGAACAGTCAGGAGCGCAGTGGGTGCTATCTGCAAAAAAGGAAGGAAACTAGGGAAAGAGAAGGGAAAGAAGAAGGGAAGGAGTGTTAAGTTGTGAAAAGCAGAAAAAAGATTAGTCTTGGATAGTTGACAGTGTGAATGCTGTAGGCACTACCCTGTGCACAAGGGAGGACATTAGGAAGAGGTTGCATAACCTCAGTGGCAAGGTACATTCCCTGGTCTCCATGCACCAGCTGCAGGCCAAGAAGACTGGTGGTGGCCTTCCCATTTCCCCATTACAGCTCTTTTCCTGGAAGGAGAGGTCTTGGTAATCCTGCATCCTGAGGGCTTGACAGGAATACTTCGAGAAATGGAGTCTGGTAAGTTACCACACCAAAAATGTCACAAAATGCTATGTCATGCATGCCCATATTTCACCTTTTGCCACATTTACTGCCACTGCACTAACCAGCCCAGTGTTCATCTTTCCAAATACCCCTGTTTGTGAACTCCCAATTGAAGTGTACTAACCTTGGGGGAGAACATTTGTCAAGTGAGTGTAGTACAGGGAGTGACATGACTACAACTCCCAGGAGGCAATGTTACTGTCACTCAAACCACCAGGCCGAGTTTCCTTCTCCTAATAGCCTTTGTTATCAACTCACAAATGAAGTGTACTCACCTGGGAGGTTGTCATATGCTAACTGTTGGGGAGTAGAGAGAGTGAGCTGACTGCAAAGCCCAATACCTACTGATACTTCAAATCCAACCCCAGCTCAGTGTTTTCTGCTACAAATACTCTTGTTTGTTAACTCCCAAATGAGGTGTACTCATCTGGAGGGCTAAAATTTTTATACGTTGTGTAGCAAGAGGACTAATATAATAAGAGGAATGTCAGGGGAAAAACCCACCCCAGACACCCCTGCCTCTGCAGTACAACAGTCCCTGATCATAGGCCCATCATTATCCAATGACCATGCTTCTGGTGGTATGACACAAACCTATGTTAGTGTTGTGGCACAGGCACTGTGGCATGCAAAAGTGAAAAACATCTGCAGCTAGATACAGGTTGTTAGAAATGGGGTCTTTGTTTGGCAGTCAGGATACCCCCTGTCCAAGCAAGGGCCCTCACTCTAGTCAGGGCAAAGTAGAAACACACCTGGTTAACCGCCACCCACCCCCTTGGTAGCTTGGCACAAGCAGGCAGGCTTAACTCAGAAGCAATTTGTAATGTATTTGTACCAACACACACAGTTAAACAGTGAAAACACTACAAAATGGACACCACACCAGTTTAGAAACACAGGCAATATTCACCTAAATCAGTGGTTCCCAATCTGTGCACCACGGCTCCCTGGTGAGCCATCTAAACTAGCCAGGGAACCACTGCATTAGTCCAAATATAGCGAGGAGCCAGCTGCAAAGTTCAAATAATAATTACTTAGGCAGGGTTTTCATGCTGTTTGTTGGTAATTGCTTGACAATTTGTGCCATCAAGCCACATTCTTCACAGTGAAAGATCTTCGCAAAGTATTTACCTCGATGAATGAAATGCCTTTTTTTCTAGGGCCCCAGTCACCTTTTGATGTTTATGTTTTGTTCTGCACAGCAGCAGTTCACATTAATGCTGTACTAGCTCAGTAAACATGATATGTCTCAAACCGATAAGAAAATAAAGTATTGTTTTTATATATCTTGCTACTCAGCATGAAGGCCTCACTTTCTAGCTGTACCAACTGTACCAAAGAATGTCACAAACACACATCTCTCCAGATTTCCCAACCCTGAATGGAAGGTGTGAGAGGGATGGGTATGGGGCGCAGGGTCAGACAGGTTAGTGATCTCCTCTCTGGGAGGAATGCTACATCAAAACCTTCTTGGTGCATGGTAGCAGGGAGGCTTCTCCTTCACCCACTCACTCATCCAAAGGGTCACGGGGTGGATTACTGTAGTGTTTCACACTGACTCTTCATTTACTAAGTGAAATAGAAAACAGTTGCAACAAAACACACGCATTACAGTGAAATTGCTCAATGCAAAGTAATGACATTTAGAGGCAGTAGCAGTTATACTCTGCAATTATATTTGTGAATTTCTTAAAAGAATTCTTTGTACTCTGTAAGACAGCTGCAGGTGTAATCAGTCTTCACTGAAAACATCTCCATTACTGCTGGATGGAAAGGAAAATGTATTCAGTGACAGCCAACAGAAATCATCATTCTGTCAGTCTACCTAACACTGATCTCTGAAGCCATCAATAGTGATGGCATCCCATAATAACATTAAAACAAAATCCGACATACCCTCCTTCTTGAATGCAAAAGGATGTCACAATGTTGTTGTAATTATAATCCTTATAAAGGGCAGGTGAATGTCTTTTAAACCTTCAATGCAATAATAAAATAGCCAGAGAAAGCCTTTTTAACTGCTGATGATTTCCTTTAGCATCATATACACTTCACACAAATACTATTGGCCATAATCTTAATGAACAGTGTTATGTTATGTTATTCAACAGTGGTGGCAAAACAGAAAAGAAAATAGTGGCAGAAAGTAGCTTAAAAAATCTTCAAAGTGCAAGAAAAGATAGGCTGTTCTAATCAATTTTTTTTTCATTATTCACTACAGAAACACAACAGAATATGTTTTGAAACAACAGTAGTAACAGTGGGTGTGGGTGGCAGTTATTTAAAATGGGGAGGCCTCCTGCAAATTGCATACTCTGCAGTGCACCAAAAGCATTTTTTAAAACAAAAAATAGTTTACAAAAATTCAATATGGCATGTACACAAGTTAAAATATGAATTTTCAAAAGAATACAGCCCAGATTTATACTTTGTGGTGCAAAACTACACCAATACAGTTTTGCACTAAAAAGTTTAGCACCGGCGCTGGGCACCATATTTATGGAATGGTGCAAGCCGGTGCAAAGGGTAGGCTAGCGTAAAGTTAGCCTGGGGGGGATGGCGGTATGGAAGAAGGGGTTTTGCACCAAAAAATGACGTGAGGCAGGTTATTAAAATTATTTATATTATATAAAGTTACTCTAACCGGCCTAGTGTCATTTTCTGATGCAAAACCATCTATACCACATGACTCCTGTCTTAGAAAAGTCATGCGCATCAACCCAGTGGCCAGCACAGGGGACCAGGGTCCCCTGGGCATAGCCATTGCACCCAGTGCCATGTAGGGGGCCCATTTCAGGACCCCCAATGGCACTTAAAAAAAAATAAATACTTGCCTGTTCTTACCTATACTTACCTGGGATGGGCTCCCCCATCCTCCACTGTCCCTCTGGTGTGGGTGGGGTTTTCCTGGGGCCTGGGGGGGGGGGCTGTGGGTCTATTCCATGGTGGAACACCTATTCCAATGTGGAATGCCTGACCCAGGTGGAACGCCTGACCCATTCTTTCACCCCTCCTCCCCCGTGCGTGATTTATGCAAGGGAGGATAAATAAGGCACTAAGGCAGTAGAGTAATTTTTTGCCCTGGAATGCTTACCTTGCACTTCATTGACGCAAGATAGTTTTCCGCAGACAAAAAATGACTTTAACTCCAATATTTTGGTGCTAGACATGTCTAGTGCCAAAATATAAATATGGAGTTAAGTTTGCGCCGGATTTGCATAAAAAGAAATGACACAAATCTGATGCAAACAGAGTATAAATATGCCCCTAAGAGTGTTACTCCATAGAAAACAATGGAAATGACGATTTTGCACAAAGTACCTGTTTAGCGTAAAAAATCAATAATAAAAGCCGCACAGGCAAGCGTGCATCGAAAAAGGCAACAATACTTAATTCCTTCCTGCAAGGGAGGCTGTGCGTTGTTTTTTCTCCGGTCAGGTCGGTGTTGTGTCATTTTTCTCCCTCGCAAGAGAGCGATGCATCAATTTCTGGATGGGGCACCTCGTATCCCCGCAGAGTCAGGTTGACTTTGATGCCCAGGGACGATGCGTGGGGTTTGAGTCATTATCAGCAGCCGCAAGCGGGTGTTGTACCTCATTTGTTCAGCCGCGATGCATTGATTTCCCAGCCGCGATGCAGGTGAAGCATCGTTTTTACCCGTTAAGCTGGCCGTGCGTCGTTTATCAGCCTCGTTGCAGATGGTGCACCGAAAAGTTCCCTGCACAGCGTTTTGTGCATGGATTTTCAGCTGTTGTCTGCCAACTTCACCTTTCAAGGGCCCAGGGACTGGATAGGACACCACATGGCAGGGCAGGAGTCTCAGCAGGGAGTCCAGATGTTAACAGGGGAAGTCCTAAGACTTCAAAACAGGAGGTGAGCTCAGTTCAAGCCCTTGGAGATTCTTCACAAGTAGGAATATACCACAAAGTCCGGTCTTTGTCCCCTTTCCCAGGCTGAAGCAGCAATTGCAGGATAGCCCAACAAAGCACAGTCACAGGCAGGGGAAGCACTCCTACTCAGCTCTTCAGCTTTTCTCCTCGGAAGAGGTTCCTCTTGGAAGTGATCTTGAAGAAAATCTAAAGTCTAAAGTCCACTACTTATACCCCTTTCTGCCTTTAAAGTAGGCAAACTTCAAAGGAAAGTCTCTGTTGTTCACTAGATACTGCCTTGCCTAGGCCAGGCCCCAGACACACACCAAGGGGTTAGAGACTGCATTGTGAGAGGGCAGGCACAGCCCATTAAGATTTAAGTGACCACTCCACTCTAGCACAGATGGCTCATCAGGATATGCAGGCTACACCCCAACTCCCTTTGTCTCACTGTCTAGAGGGACTTCACAAACAGCCTACCTGTCAAACTGACCCAGACATGGAATCCACAAACAGGCAGAGTCACAGAATGGTTTAACCCCTTCTGTGCCCAGGAGGTAATGGTTACGTCCTGAGGCACAGTGCTCGTGTGCCCAGGACGTAACCATTAGGTCCTGGGCACAGAGCCCGGAGGGAGCGCTAGCGCTCCCTCTGTGGGGTTCCCCCCCACCCTCCCAAGGCAGGGATGGAAGGGGAAGCCCTTCCCCCCCCAGCCCCCCGTGATGTCAGCGCGCGATCACGCGCTGACAATCACAGAGGCCTCCTCCAATCGCACTGGAAGCTCAGCTTCCAGCGCGATCGGAAGAGAAATACAAAGCACGTGGAGGAGACCGGAGAGGCTTCAAAGGGAAGGAAAGGAATTTCCTTTCCTTTGAAGTCTCTGTGAGCATTTCAAAAGCCGGATTGTAAAGCAATCCGGCTTTTGAAATGCCCACTAGACACCAGGGATTTTTATTACAAAAGGAAATTGGCATGAGGGAACGACCCCTTGGGAAAGGGTCGCTCCGGGGGGGGGGGCATTTTTTTTTTAAGGCCTTTTCTGCCCCCAGGGGGGCAGAAACCTCTAGGCACCAAGGATAAATTTTTCTTTTTTTTTTTTAGAGGTGGGGAGCGACCCCTTAGGCAAGGGTCGCTCCCCTAGGGGGCAAATTATATTTAGGCCATTTCTGTCCCCCTTGGGGTCAGATTGGCCTATTTTTATGAGGCCAATCTGCCCCCAAGGGGGACAGAAACCACTACACACCAGTGAGTTTTTTTTTCTCGTGAATTTCACACATGGGGAGCGACCCCTTAGGCAAGGGCCGTTCCCCTGGGGGTCAAATTTATTTTAGGCCATTTCTGCAGATCAGCCTATTTTAATTAGGCCGATCTGCCCCCAAGGAGGGCAGAAACCACTAGGCACCGGGGCTTTTTTTTGTTGTTGTTGTTTTACAGATGGGCAGCGACACCTTAGGCAGGGGCAAATTGTATTTAGGCCATTTATCGGTGGATTTTAGGTCAATCTGCCCCCAAGGGGGGCAGAAACAACTAGGCACCGGGGATCTTTTTTTTTTGCACCAATGTCACGCAGGGGGAGTGACCCCGTAGGCAAGGGTCGCTCCCCGGGGGGGTTTGGGGGGGCAGGGGGCAAATTTATTTTAGGCCATTTCTGCCCCCACTGGGGGCAGATCGGCCTATTGTTATTAGGCCGATCTACCCCCAGGGGGGGCAGAAACCTCTAGGCACCAGGGCTAATTGTTTGTTTTGTGTTTTTTTTTTGTTTGTTTGTATTTTTAGAGATGGGGAGCAACCCATTAAGCAAGGGTCGCTCCCCTGGGGGGGGCAAATTGTATTTAGACCATTTCTGCCCCCCTTGGGGGCAAAACGGCCAATTTCAGGTCAATCTGCCCCCAAGGGGGGCAGAAACAACTAGGCACTGGAGATCTTTTTTTTTGCGCCAATGTCACGCAGGGGCAGCGACCCCGTAGGCAAGGGTCACTCCCCAGGGGGGCCTTGGGGGGGGGGCACATTTATTTTAAGCCATTTCTACCCCCCCTGGGGCCGGCTGAGCTAGAGGCCAAAATCCACAGGTAGGCACTTTGCAAAAAACACCTCTGTTTTCTGTGAAAAAATGTGATGTGTCCATGTTGTGTTTTGGGCCATTTCCTTTCGTGGGCGCTAGGCCTACCCACACAAGTGATGTACCATTTTTATCGGGAGACTTGGGGGAACGCTGGGTGGAAGGAAATTTGTGGCTCCTCTCAGACTCCAGGACTTTCTGTCACCGAAATGAGAGGAAAAAGTGTTTTTTTGGCCAAATTTTGAGGTTTGCAAAGGATTCTGGGTAACAGAACCTGGTCAGAGCCCCACCAGTCACCCCATCTTGGATTCCCCTAGGTGTCTAGTTTTCAAAAATGCACTGGTTTGCTAGGTTTCCCCAGGTGCCGACTGAGCTAGAGGCCAAAATCCACAGGTAGGCACTTTGTGAAAGAAATTTGTGGCTCTTCTCAGATTCCAGGACTTTCTGTCACCGAAATGAGAGGAAAGAGTGTTTTTTTGGCCAAATTTTGAGGTTTGCAAAGGATTCTGGGTAACAGAACCTGGTCAGATGCCCACAAGTAACCCCATCTTGGATTCCCCTAGGTGTCTAGTTTTCAGAAATGCACTGGTTTGCTAGGTTTCCCCAGGTGCCGGCTGAGCTAGAGGCCAAAATCCACAGGTAGGCACTTTGTAAAAAACACCTGTTTTCTGTGAAAAAAAGTGATGTGTCCACGTTGTGTTTTGGGCCATTTCCTTTCGTGGGCGCTAGGCCTACCCACACAAGTGAGGTACCATTTTTATCGGGAGACTTGGGGGAACACTGGGTGGAAGGAAATTTGTGGCTCCTCTCAGATTCCAGAACTTTCTGTCACCGAAATGAGAGGAAAAAGTGTTTTTTGGGTCAAATTTTGGGGTTTGCAAAGGATTCTGGGAAACATAACCTGGTCAGAGCCCCACAAGACATCCCATCTTGGATTCCCTGAGGTGTCTAGTTTTCAAAAATGCACTGGTTTGCTAGGTTTCCCAAGGTGCCGGCTGAGCGAGAGGCCAAAATCCACAGGCAGGCACTTTGTAAAAAACACCTCTGTTTTCTGTGAAAAAATTTGATGTGTCCACGTTGTGTTTTTGGCCATTTCCTTTTGTTGGCACTAGGCCTACCCACACCAGTGAGGTACCATTTTTATTGGGAGACTTGGGGGAACGCTGGGTGGAAGGAAATTTGTGGCTCTTCTCAGATTCCAGAACTTTCTGTCACCGAAATGAGAGGAAAAAGTGTTTTTTTGGTAAATTTTGAGGTTTGCAAAGGATTCTGGGTAACAGAACCTGGTCAGAGACCACAAGTCACCCCATCTTGGATTCCCCTAGGTGTCTAGTTCTCAAAAATGCGCTGGTTTGCTAGGTTTCCCCAGGTGCCGACTGAGCTAGAGGCCAAAATCCACAGGTAGGCACTTTGCAAAAAACACCTCTGTTTTCTGTGAAAAAATGTGATGTGTCCACATTGTGTTTTGAGCCATTTCCTTTCGGGGGCGCTAGGCCTACCCACACAAGTGAGGTACCATTTTTATCGGGAGACTTGGGGGAACACAGAATAGCAAAACAAGTGTTATTGCACCTTGTCTTTCTCTACATTGTTTCCTTCCAAATGTAAGGCAGTGTGTAAAAAAGATATCTATTTGAGAAATGCCCTGTAATTCACATGCTAGTATGGGCACCCCGGGATTCAGAGATGTGCAAATAACCACTGCTTCTCAACACCTTATCTTGTGGGCATTTTGGAAATACAAAGGTTTTCTTTTATATTTCAGCAAATGAATTGCTGCATACCCGGTATAGAATTAAAACCCATTGCAAGGTGCAGCTCATTTATTGGCTCTGGGTACCTAGAGTTCTTGATGAACCTACAAGCCCTATATATCCCGCAACCAGAAGAGTCCAGCTGACGTAACAGTATATTGCTTTAAAAAATCTGACATCACAGGAAAAAGTTACAGAGTAAAACGTGGAGAAAAATGGCTGTTTTTTTACCTCAATTTCAATATTTTGTTATTTCAGCTGTTATTTTCTGTAGGAAACCCTTGTAGGATCTACACAAATGACCCCTTGCTGAATTCAGAATTTCGTCTACTTTTCAGAAATGTTTAGCTTTCTGGGATCCAGGATTGGTTTCTCACATATTTTGGTCATTAACTGGAAGGAGGCTGAAAGCACAAAAAATAGTAAAAATGGGGTATGTCCCAGTAAAATGTCAAAATTGTATTGAAAAATTGGATTTTCCAATTCAAGTCTGCCTGTTCATGAAAGCTAGGATGATGGTGATCTTGCCACTGCAAACCCTTTGTTGATGCCATTTTCAGGGAAAAATCCACAAGCTGCCTTCTGCAGCCCTTTTTTCCCATTTTTTTGAAAAAAAAAAATGTTCACTGTATTTTGGCTAATTTCTTGGTCTCCTTCAGGGGAACCCACAAAGTCTGGTTACCTCTAGAATCCCTAGGATGTTGGGAAAAAAGGACGCAAATTTGGTGTGGGTAGCTTATGTGAACAAAAAGTTATGAGGGCCTAAGCGCGAACTTTCCCAAATAGCCAAAAAGGGGCTTGGCACAGGAGGGGGAAAAGGCCTGGCAGCGAAGGGGTTAAGCAGGAAAATGCCTACTTTCTAAAAGTGGCATTTTCAAACTAACAATCTAAAAACCAACTTCACTAAAATATGTATTTTTAAATTGTGAGTTCAGAGACCCCAAACTCCAAACCTCTATCTGCTCCCAAAGTGACACTACACTTTCATGACAATTAAAGGCAACCCCCATGTTAACCTATGAGAGAGATAGGCCTTGCAATAGTGAAAACTGAATGTAGCAGTATTTCACTGTTAGGACATGTAACACACATCAGTACATGTTCCACCTTTAACATATACTGCATCTTGCCCATGGGGCTACCTAGGGCCTAACCTAGGGTGCCATACATGTATAAAAAGGGAAATTGTAGGCCTGGCAAGCGGGTACATTTGCCAAGTCAAATTGGCAGTTTAAAGCTGCACATTGCAGTGGTAGATCTAAGCCAAGTTTACAGGGCTACTTGTGCGAGTGGCACAACCAGTGCTGCGGGCCTACTAGTAGCATTTGTTTACAGGCCAATGGCACCTCTAGTGCACTTCACTAGGGACTCACTACTAAATCAAATATGCCAACCATGAATCAACAATCAACAATACAATTTACACAGAGAGCATATGCACTTTAGCACTGGTTAGCAGTGGTATAGTGCCCAGAGTTCCAAAGCCAACAAAAACAGGTCAGAAAAAAATAGGAGGAAAGAGGCAAAATGTTTAGGGCTGATCCTGCAAAAAAGTTCCAACACAGGTCAAACAAGGATTGTTTTTAGCCAATGTGAAAGGTGAATGCCTTGCTCGCAGTTGATGACTACATATATCATGGCCACATGATAACACTCTTGATGCAATTCGCCCAACACAGCACACAAGACAAGTTCAATCTGCACTTCAGACCTTCCACCCAAACACTGTGCAAGCTGCCTTGGCACAGGTCTCATACACCCCAAATCTGTGACCTACAATACCTGGAACAATACATGTCCACTATCTATGTCAGAACAGCATCAGATACCTGCCAATGTCACAGCTCAGAAATGCCCACATGAGGATGTAATAATGAATTCACCTGCACAAATACAAAGCAAGGAGTATGGGCTTGAAAATATACCTATAACACAAATCACATAGCAAGCATCTGGAAAGAAAATTACATTGCACGGAGACTGACACAAACAAAGCAGCATCATCAAGATGGGGATATGTCAATGACATACTTACACTCATGAAAAGTAGCTGTTGATGAGATCTTCCCGCAAGTCACCTCCTTCCCCTTCGCCACTGTCATCCTCAATAGGTATTTCAGGCATCTCATCTGGTGGCACTGCAGGCTCCCCCCTTCTCTGGGATGTACAGGATATTCCTCCTTAGGGCGAGGTTATGGAGCATGCAGCATGCCACAGTGATCTGAAACACTTTTCCAGGTGAGTAGAGGAGGGCTCCACCAGTCCGGCCAGACAGCGAAATTTGGCCTTCAGGAGCCCAAAACGCCTGCTCCACTACCTGCCTTGCTCTTCCATGGGCATCATTGAAGCAGACTTCCCCTGTCGTAGTTGGATTCCTTATTGACGTCAACAACCAAGGACAGATATTGGGACTCTTGTTAAGAAATGGAATATATATGTGCAACAATGAGTCACTCACTTCATGATTGTAGCACCAGACATTGAACACACCCAGTCAGGACAGATGTGACTTACCAATGAGCCAGGCCCTCCCTGGGTACTGTTGTGACCTAAGCTGGGGTGAGGTGCTGTTCTGCATTATGAAGGAATCATGGACTGAACCCGGATATTGGGCACAGACCTGTGAAATGTATAAATCTGCCAAACAGACAACTTGCACATTGATGGAATGGAAGTTCTTTCTGTCGGGGTGTATTGTTCATTAGCCTGTCATGGGACCAAGCCAACATGTGTGCCATCAGTGGCTTTCACCCCATGTGGAATGTGTGCAAAATCATAACATTCAGCCTTGAAATGGGCTAAATCCTGACGTAGTTGAAACTGGATGTAGCTGTCCAGGTGTTTCAACATTGCTGATAGGACATCTTTCAATACCAGACTAAGAATAGGTTGGAACATGCAAGCTGAAAGGGCCACTGTAAATTGGAAGGACTCTGTGGCTATGAAGTGCAATACATAAATGACTTGTACAATGGATGTATGCTGGTTGGATAGCTAATAGGTGGCATCAGATCTGGCTCCAACTGACAGCATAAGTCCACTATTGTTTGCATATTCAGATGGTAAATAAGGATAATGTGGCACTCTTCCATGGTCTAAAGGTCTGGCAGTGAATGGTAGACAGGAGCTTGTCATATCCTCCTTCTCTCTGGGTGCCTATCTATGACAAGACATGATTTTTAACATTTGTCATTGTGTCCACAGCAACATACATGATGCATGTCAATGATATAATGTGACAAGGCATTTCTGACTGGATAGACATGGCAACCAGTACAAATCGCAGCTGCAAATAACTCAAGGGTCACATTTGACCCCCATGGTTTTCCACATGTGTCCACAACATGTGTATATTCAAGAACTCCATTGACGTCACTACCTCCACCGAAGACACCCCCCTCGCCGCCGAACACATGCACTTCCAGATCCACACCGACCCCAGGACCACCCTCAGAGGAGCTCTCATCTACAGGCCCCCTGGACCACGCGCCCTTTTCAGTGAATCCATCACAGACTTCATCTCCCCGCACGCCTTAGCCTCGCCAGACTACATCCTCCTCGGAGACCTTAACTTCCACCTGGAGCAGAACAACGACACCAACACCACCACCCTGCTCGCCAACCTCGCCAACCTCGGTCTCAAGCAACTGGTGAACACCCCACCCACATCGCCGGACACACGCTCGACCCCATCTTCTCCGCCAGCAACCACGTATTCTTCAGCCACTCCTCCGAAATACACTGGACTGACCACAGATATGTCCACTTCACCTTCAGACGCAAGACTCTCCACCTTCACACACAACCCATCTCATGCAGACCTTGGACCAAAATCTCCACAGAACAGCTACTCTCCACTCTCAACCACAACCAACCTACCATCACCTCCGACGCCAACAACGCTGCCCTCAGCCTCACACAGTGGATCACCAACTGCGCTGACAACCTCGCCCCCCTCAGACGCCTCCCAAGGCAGACCAACACCAGGAAACCTCAATGGTTCACAGACGCCCTCAGAGAATCCAAAAAAACCTGCCGTACCCTCGAGAAAACCTAGCGCAAAGATCACACCGCAGAAAACATGTCAGCCCTCAAAATCGCCACCCGCGAACACCACCAGCTGATCCGCGCCACCAAAAAAGCATCCTTCAAAGAAAGACTGGACAAGAACACTCACAACAGCAAAGAACTCTTCAACATCGTCAAAGAGCTCTCCAATCCCAACGCCAGCTCCAACCCCATCACACCCTCACAAGAATTATGCAACTCCCTCGCTACCTTCTTCCATTGAAAGATCACCGACCTACACGACAGCTTCGGTCCACAGACCCAGCCGACCACCACGGAACCCACAGCCCCAGCCATCACCCTCATCGCCTGGACACCCATCAGCGCCGAAGAGACCAAAACTACCATGAACACCATCCACTCCGGTGCCCCCTCGGACCCTTGCCCACACTACATCTTCAAGAAAGCCGACGACATCATCGCCCCATATCTCCAGACCATCATCAACAGCTCGCTTGCATCTGCCACCTTCCCCGAGAGCTGGAAACACGCAGATGTCAACGCTCTCCTGAAGAAACCCACGGCGGACCCCAGCGACCTGAAGAACTTCCGCCCCATCTCGCTCCTCCCCTTCCCGGCCAAAGTCATCGAGAAGGCCGTCAACAAGCAACTGACCAACTTCCTCAAAGACAACAACCTGCTCGACCCCTCCCAGTCCGGATTCCGGGCCAACCACAGCACGGAAACCGCCCTCATCGCAGTCACCGATGACATCCGAACTCTGCTGGACAACGGGGAAACAGCCGCCCTCATCCTCCTCGACCTCTCGGCTGCCTTCAACACCATCTGCCACCGCACCCTAATATCCCGCCTCCGCTCCACCGGTATCCAAGGACAGGTCCTGGACTGGATCACCTCTTTTCTCTCTAACCGCTCCCAAAGAGTCTACCTCCCGCCGTTCCGCTCGGATCCCACCAAGATCATCTGCGGCGTCCCACAGGGCTCCTCGCTCAGCCCGACTCTCTTCAATGTCTACATGAGCCCCCTCGCCGACTGTGACTGGATATCCCTACAACCAAAATGTCTGTCAGCGGGGATGGACAGTGCCCCACTGTTAAATGCCATCTGTCCCCTGCAACATACTACAATAGTATTTGAGCAGTAGGACCTACATGTCAAGACGCGATATGCCTGCTTGTGAGGTCAATGATACATTTTCGGATTTGTGATGTCGTTTTTAAAGCCCAGTACAGCATTTCAGGCCGCCAAAATGGTGGCAGCTTGACCTACTCTGGACATTAGGAACTGCCTGTGACCGCCAGCGAAAGTCATCATGGAGGTACACGGTTGCAACCGAGGTGGACACAGCCATAGGCATGTTGTCACCAGTGGCGGTCATGGGCCAATGGCTGTGTCTGCCGGTGGTGACAACCTCGTACATGGCGGATGTGACTGCTCTGTTCTGTAGATTCATTCACTTGACTCCTGACAGTGCTGCCAGCAAGACCACCACGACCTGAGCTGCTGTGTACCACCACTGGGAGCAATCATGCCATCTCCAACAGATGATAGGGCCCCTGCTATCTCTCCAGAGGAGCTGGAGAGACTACTTGATGAGGTCCTACCCCTGCAGTTCTATAGTTCACCTAAGGAGCAGGTAAGTACCTCATGTGCACACGTTTTTCTGTACTTCACCATCCTTTCCCTCCTCACAGACTAGAATGTGGCTGTCTGTGCCAGTTTGACTACTCATCTGCCTGTTGCTGCAGTCTGTATGGCATTAATGGGGGGGCAATGTGTATGTATTGGTGGCCAATGCCATATGTTAAGTTCAGTCACATTGTGTTGTGCTAGGTTTTTGGGGTCCCATATCCTCCTTGTGATGGATACAAATATCTAGGTGAGGAGGCATTACCGCCATCCACAGACATATCTTTCCTCATGAATGTTGTAAATGTCAGACAAAATATATGTGCCTAACAGCATGAACTGAGTGTGCATATTGTATGTTACATTTGAGAGTAATGTGAGCAATGTGTATGGTGCCACAGAGATTTCTAAACACATCTGCTCTTGCTAAACTTGTGTTTGAAAGCAATATCATAAATCACTCTGACCTTCATGTTGCCACACACACCACATGCCAAATTGCTGTTGGCTACACAATGTACTGTCCTGCATGTAAGTGATGGAGATAGAGTGCCATGTAGATTCATTCAGCTCAGCCTACAGAGACCAGGACCTGCCATATGTATCTCCCAGTGTGGGACCTAGTCTTGGCTGGGGTAGAGTCACTGTAGTTATGCAACTGTGGCACTGTCCCACTCCCTGTACCCCAGCATATTGCCAATATGAGACTCTGGTGGCAAATGCTGCCCAGAATGCCTTATTCCTTTGGCTATATTAGGAATGGTTACAGAGGTAAGAAATTAATTTAAGACATATGGGCACTTAGCATCATTGTCAATGTGTGTTTTTGACTCATGACATATCCCTCACTCACACAGCTCTGTTGTCACTTGCTTACAGGGCATATTTTTCCTGTATAGGCTTATTGCACAAATGATAGTCCCACAGTGCAGTGTGTTGATTCCTGGGAAGCCATGTTATGTGACTCAGTAGCTGGGTCGCATAGCAGAAACTGTAGAAAGCATGCCTATGTTTTTTGGATGTCATCTCTGTAGGATGGACACATATGTCCAAAGGAGTGTTCTGTGGTACAGGTATATAGCACAGAACCCCACACCCTGAAGTGGCATGAGTCTGCATTTGCTATTGCACATGTCAACACATGGACAGGGAAGACACTTTTTGTACCCCCCATGTCAGTCCCTTCATTGTTACTCATGTGTAATGTTTGAGTTTGTACTCTGGCAGTTGCCTGTTGGGATTGTATGCAGTGAGTCATTCTTGCACGATATGAATGCATTGGTACATTCATACCTAAGGAGTTTATACCTCAGAAGCCACATATGTGTGATGTGTTTCATAGTGGCTCACATCACAGTACAGGTTGCTAGAGCATTGGCTACACAATGTCAGTAAGCTTGCTTAATCATTGTAGGACCTGAGCAGGGTAGTGGGTTAGTCTGCAAATGAAAAAAAGTCTGAATTCATGTCCCTGTAATGATTGGCTTGTATGTGTCACACTTGGGGAGTATTGACAAATAGGGCAGTCCTAGTTTGATATTACTGACATGTATGTGACTGAACCATTTGTGATGAAACTTGTGACCATGATCTCTTGATTTTTCTTTTGCATCCATGTAGGTCAATGTCCATCAAATGAAGGGATTATGTAGAGCCATCACTTGGAAGGTGTGGATCCTGGAGGTCCTCAGCCGGCAGAGCACCGACTACAGGAAAAGGTGGGAGGACCTGAGACGCTGGTTCAGAAGATCGCTGAGGTCCAGCCGGGGATGTCCTCCCAATGTGGACTGGGTGCCCTTTGGACCATGACCCCCCATAATGTCCCTGCATTCTGGCAGTGGCCTGTCCAGAGCTTGATGGGCATTTGAGGACAGTATAACAGACACAAGGGGATGAGTACAGGGCATACTCCTGCCTGTCATATTGCCAAGTGAATGAGTTAGGTTCTGGCAACTCCCCTTGACAATTAGGGGTGAGCCACGTGTCATACAGTAGATGAGTGATTGTTTGTGTAGACGTCATTTGGTACATACGGATGTGCCTTGCCTATTTGCCCAGGGACCTAGGAAACAACTGTGCAGAATCCACAACCCCGGGTCAACATAGGCTGGGTATATTGATTAATTAACTACTGTTTGTTGTAGTATGTGTAATTTCCATGCAACTGACCACTACTCCTCAATGTTCCAGGCCAAAGGTAAGTGATGGATCACTGACCTCGGGCATCTGTCTGGGTAAGTATGTATATAGGCATCTGCCATCTAGAGGCCACTTGCCTTCAGCGTATAACGGGTGTTGGCGCTTAACTGCAGTCTGTAATTTGAAGATGGCAATCATACATGTGACAGAGACTACATTGTTCTTTGGGTCAGCTATAGATCAATACTTTCCCTTGGGAAGCAGGGAATGTCAATTGACATGATTTATGTGCCATCAGTGTTGCCAAAGGTCCTTGTGCCTACAGGTCAGCATGTGTACCTTTCTCTTTTGAAACACATTTGTTTCATGCATGGTCTACCTATGTTGATGGAAATGATGTCTGTATTCCCTTACATATATGTGCATGACAAACTGTGTATGGAATAGGACATTTAGAATAGGGGTATATTTCATGTTGTGCCACAGACAGCAGCATGTCACCATTGTTTATTGGCTGACACATTACCTCATGCATCATAGCATGTCATTTGGCATGTACAGCTGCAGTAGCAACAAGGGACATGACAGGTAGGCATAGAGTTTTGAGCAACAATGTGAAATTCCATGCCCTTGATGTGGTATCATGTGGAAAAGTGCACAGCACATGTGTAGTGGGTAAGGTTTGTGACCTTACTGTTGGCCAGCATCATGGAGTGACTTGCAGTTATGTTGGAATCACATGTGTTTGGGTACAACCATTCATTCACAGACAGACATCTGGGTCTGCATGACCATAATGAAGACAAAGATGAAGCTTCCAATTGTGCAACATGTTGAAGGTCTTCTACAAGTACTATCAAATCTCTGGGCCTCTCCAACATCCAAGAGACTAAAGGCGTCTACTGATGAACTCAGGGTACGTCATTGTAAGGGATGCCAGACATTAGTGGTGAAAACCCTGAGGCTTGCTGAGTCAATGTGTTGTGGATTTTGGGGACATCTCTCCCTGACATTTAAAGCATTATGTCTACAGTGTCATTTCCATGTAACATTTATGGCCTATCTGACCAACATTAATACTACCTCCATGGCTGTATTGGGACAAATATCACTTGGTGGAGTGTGCATAGTGGAACTTATTCCAGTGTGACATGAGTATTTCCATGTCACCTTCTCCTTGCTATTGTACTTTTGTCAGCAACATGGCAGCATTTAAGAACATTATTTTTTTTGTTGGGTCTTTATATATGTGACAAATAGATGTTTGCATGACTTGTGCGGGATCTGTAGGAATGTATTTGCCATTGGCCTACTATTGTATGACAACAGGTAACTGAGGTCTGCTCCATAAGGCAAAGCTTTCAGGGTGATGGAGTCTCCTACTTGCTGAATGGATATTGTGATTGCACAACTTCAGCCATGAAATTGTAATTGCCTGAGATCCTGATTCTCATGTGGGAGACTGATGACAGTGCAAATGGCATGCATGTATATCTTACGGCACATGTATGGGTCACTTACGTGGAGTTTGTTGTTGGGGCCTATTTGACATCATGGTAATGTTTGTTAATCAGAGCTGTTGTTCAAGTGTGATCATGGACATGTGATGACCATTTTACTCTTTGTTTTTGCAGCATCGGCTCTGGCAAATGAAGGAGATGAGGCACAGCTGAGTCGGGAACCATCTAGTCATGGGACCCCAGGTCAAGACACCACTGGCATGAAGGGTACCAGTGGCCTCGAGGGTAAGGCCTAGAGACCGGAACATCCTCTTTATCATTGGATTTTTCCTCCAGTGAACACTCACTAGTGGTGGCAGACTCATTGGGCATCCCCCTGTGCCATCTTTGTCCATCACCCCCTATTCAGTCACTGCATTTCCTGTTGCTCCCCACCCAGTTGGCTGGGCCCACTCACCCACGTGGGTGGGCATCTCTTTTGCCACAGGCAAATATGTCCCAGCTCCTGTTATCCTTCTGACCTCAGTGAGGAGGCTATTGATCTCATGGGAGGTATTTCTGTGGGTCAGTCAGCTACTGTGAATGCCATCCAGGGATTGGCAACCCAACTACAACAAACATTCATTCCTGGAAGGCATTCATGGTGCAATGGCTGGCCTTTAGAGACCTTTTCAGTCTCTGGCCTCCTCACTGAAGGCAGCCAGTCACCTCCCACCTTCCGTCCCCACTCCACCTCCCTCTTCCCAATCCAAATCTCCCCTTCCTCTATATACCCAAAAAAAACAGACCGATGCACAGGCTACCACCTCAACATACAAGAACAGCATGCAGAGACACAAGCAACACAAAAAACACGCTGGCACGTATGAAAACAACAGACACCCACAGACACAACAGTCACCACTTCTCCAGACACACCCACCACTCCCAGCATTGCACACACAACATCAAGCATACCCACAGGGACCACCACAACAGTCAGTGACACACCCAACATGCCCACAAACACCACACCAACAGACAACCAGACATCCTCTATAAGCATCGTACCCACAGATACCTCCCAAACAGAAACACAGATATCTACCACATCCAGCATACCAGCAGTCACCACTCCAATAGACACACACACATCCAACACTCCATCTCCGAACACTTCCACCTTCCAGCCCCACAAGACACACAAACGTACTCACTCCCCCACTCAACAGACACCAACCAAACATAAGCGTTCCTCCCAGAAGCACACACTCACAACATTCACACCAAAACAGCAGACAAACACTTCCTCAACTGCCAAATCCCACCCCTTTCTGCTGACCACCCCGTGTCCCTAAGAACGTTTTTTTGTTTGTTTGACCTTGACTTTTCGCCTTTTTTCTCCACCCCTGTCCCGAATCCAAGTGGCCCACATACCTCCCAGCCCCTTCCTTCCACCTCCAAAGCCTCTCCTGCCCCCCGCAAGCAGACGCCTCTCCATCGCAAGAAGAAGCCCAACCCTCCCAAAAAACAGACCCCCCAAATCCAAGACGAAACACCCCCTCCTAAATCCGCCCCCCCCAAGATCATCCCTGAGGTGCCTGCCTGCCCACTTGATGCCCCTTCTTGTGGAGGTTCCCTGCCAGTTAGGAGTCAAGTAACAGCGCCATTATGTACCTGTGCCAACATGCATGGACTGGCCAATGGACTTGGACTTTTCGTATTTATAATTTGAGAAACCCAAACAGTTGTTTTTTTGGGGTATATATTTATCCTGCAATTCCTTTTCTTACTTTATGTTGTTCCTGAGTAACGTGTGTTGTGTACCCACAGTTGTGTGTGTTTCAGACTGTTTGCTGATCCATTTGCTGTTGCTTGCAGTATCTGACCTTGTGGGCAGTGCTGGTGCCCCCAAGACAAGAGTATATGTTGACTGTATGGATATGTAGGTATGAATGCATTGGTGGTGTCTTGGCATTGTGTATTGTTTATTATGTTAAGTATTTTTATCTTTACCTTATATGGATTGTGTATTCATCTGATGTGTGTAAGCCTGAGGTTTGTTTCTGCAGATGGAGTGTGTTCAATTTTGCTAGCTTCCTTTGCATTTGACTGTGCATTTAGCTGTGTGCACCTTGCAGCTACTGTAGAGTTATGTCTCATACAGTTGGAGTTGTATGTTCTATGATGACTTGCACTTCCACGTTGTGCCGATAGGCATGTCATTTGGGTCTAGTATTGTTTGTCCATGAGATACCTGAAGGTCCAGTTCCTGTGCAATCGTTCTTTTATGGGCAGTGGCAAGGTGATATGTTTCCCAGTGCAGCCTCCTTCCCTGGGTGTTCCTGCTGGCCCCATTCCTATTGTGCAGGTATGGCTTGCATAGAGAGATTTATATATATTTGTCTTTCTAACTGTTGTGCATCCCATTGTCCTTCCATTGTGTTGCAATGTGGGTGATGTGGGTGTTCATTGCAGGGCTGTTTACTGGGAATGTTGTTTGTATTCCATGTCACGTCCATAACTTGTGTTGAATGCGATGACAGTCCATGGTATGTGTGCAATGTGAGTCTGCGAGTTGTAGTTGTAGTTGTAGATGTAATGTTGGTGTGTTGTTGGTATTGTGTGAGCCAATGTTGTGTACAGTTCACTGTCCCTGTGCCTGAAATAAGTGGAGATGTGTTTTTGTGCAGTGTTGCAGTGAAGTGTGAGTGACATGCCCAAAGGGGGCCCATTGTGACTGTGCATGTCTCCTTCTTTGTGTATATTTCCAAGCTGGGACAAAATGACATGTGTACTTGGTGCCCGTAGCGTGACCCCCATACCATGTGGACAAATGCACAACTATTTGTTAGTAAAGTTAATAGCACAGGTACATGTGTGTTCTTATGGTTGGTTGTGCCCATCATCAGACGTGGCAGGACATTTGTGATGGGCTTCAGGGCAGCAACAGACGTGTAAGGCTGCCTGTAGGTGAGTGTCTCCCTTTATAACCCCTGTGTCCGCCTGCTGGGAAATAGTGGTTGGACCGCCACAGTCACATTGGTGGTGTGCAGCCTCATATTGTGTCTGGTGGCAACACAGGCTCTGCCGGCCTCTTTGTATTACCTTGTGACTCTGGCAGTCTGTGCTGCGTGGCGGTGCCAGCGGGACACAACAGTCTGTACTCCATAGGCCAGCATTGCTCACACTCTGGCAGTCTGACCGCCAACCTGACGGTGGTAGGACGGACCGCCGCCGCCAAAGCAGTCCATGGACCGCCAAACTTGTAATGAGGCCAAAGTCCCCTTACACACCTACAAAACTGTATGGCAGGCTGCAGCATGGAAAATTGTCTTTGAAATACGGATAGCTACTCAATTTATGCAATAAACAACACTGACTGAAAATTACTCATAGTTTTGAAGTGAGAAAAACTCCACATGCATGCTACTCACATCTGTGGAGGGGTCCAGTTAACTTTATGTGCCAGAAAGACTGAGGTGGCTTGTACCGAATCTGTACGGAGAGCTGGTCTGGTGTGACTGCTGATCCTGCAGGATTTATTGAAACTGGGGAACTTCCTGCAACAAAAGAAAGCCCTGACCAGTAGGGATAATACAGGTAACTGCAAAACTGGGTTTGAAAACCTAGGTTGTGGTAAAGGATCCCCAACTATTCCCTGCATCACTGGAGAGGAGTCCTAAATGTCTTAAATATCTGTGTGTGAGTTTTTAAAATGTGAACCTCCACTGTCACAGCCCCTGGCAGTTCTTTTGTTCACTTAAAGTACTAGAGAGTTTTTTCAGTCTCCAGTTTTTAGAAAATGTGTGTGAATTTTTAACATGACTACAGCCCAACCGCTGGACGGAATTACACCAAATTTGAAAGAAACCTAGCTTTCTAGGTCCAAAAAGAGTGTTTTGTGTGATTTGGTGTAAATCTGTTCAGTAATTTTAGAGATATTAAAGGAAAAAGAAATATTGACTTATAGTACTATAGAGGCACTGTGGATCCTAGAGATCTCAAGCTGGGATCTTATTGTCTGTCAACACTTGAACCAGGAAGTATTGGCAGCCATTTTGGGACTCAGCTTCAGCCGAATTCTGAAAAACAACATCAAAAAAGAAAAGGGCTGGGTAGGAATACCCTGACCCCATAGCCTTTGTGCTAGGGTCCCCCTAGGACTCTGCCAGGGCAAAAATCATTTAAAAAAATCCACCGAAAATTAAAAAAGAAAACAAAGCACGTCACCCATGCTTGATCTCAAATTAGCCCCTGAGTGGACCAGGTCCTGGGGGCATGTGGCAATAATAAAAAAAGGAGGGTGGCGCACGGGGGACTCCTCCTAAGGCTCTTCAGAGCCCGAGACACCACTTCTCTAGGACTTGATTATCATTATTGAGGGAGGCCATGCAGACCACCCTTCTGTGGCTCTTTGAACCCCAGGGACCACCACCTCACAAAGGGGCGATGGTCCCTGGGGTTCCCTGTAAAAAAAGGGAAGGGATGCGGACCGCACCTGGGGCTTTATTATGCCCTGGGGACCACAATCGCCCCGGGGCTAAATTACTAATAAGGTAGGGGGGCCCCACCTTGCCCCCTTTTCTTTACTGTCCCAAGGCCGTGAGTGGCACATGGTTGGCAGCTTAATGGGGTTTTGGCTGCAGGGTAGTGGTTTTTGGATTAACGTATAGTAAGATATACATGCACACACACACATATATATGTATATATTACCTAGTGGCGGTCGCCACTTGGTAGTTATAGTTAGAACCCTTTTTTCTATTGACAGAGAGGTTATTTTTTAGAATAACTTTAACGTCCATTGACAAATTTTCTTGAAATTTTCAAAACTTTTGCCATGGTTGGTTCAGCTGCTGTGTGGAAAGTTTAGTGGTGAACCGTCTAGCGGTGGCCGAGAAAAAGGGAGGTCCCTAAACAGATTTCCCCCTATTCTGTGTCAATGGGATTTTTCATATTTTTGAACACGACTGCAGCCCGTACCGCTGAACGGATTTAAATCAAATTTGTCAGAAAGCTAGTTCTTGGTTCTGAAAGAATGCTTCTTGTGATTTGGTGTAAATCCATTCAGTAGTTTTACAGATATTGAAGGGAAAAAAAACTCAGAAAAATCTTTGGATCTGCAGATTTTTCCAAGAGTTTTAGAAAGCCCCGGGGCTTGAACTTAATGTGATGCAGGAGGGCCTCTGTCCCCTCGGCCCCCCTGCAGCCCCGGGGACTGCCACGACCCCGGGAGATTAATAAAATTCAATGCAGGGGTCTGCATACCGCCCCACAGCCCCTGGGGCCGCCAGCTCCCCGGGCCATTAATAGATTAGATGTGTAGGGGCTGCCCACCACCTCTGCAGCCCCAGGGACCACCACCTCCTCAGGGCTTTAATAAAAGAATGAAGGGGTTCCTTTGCGGACACCTGGCCCAGGGACTACAACCTCCATTAATCGCCTTGGGGACCGCCACCCCCCAGGGCCAGCTCGTGCTATGTCCTGGAGTGCCCACCCCCAGGACATAGCTGTTTGCTGTGACTTGGCTATAGTTTTGACAGCTCCCGTCACGTCATAGCAAACACACCGCTCACAGTGAGGGCGAGCTGTTAAACCGAGAAGATGTCCTCTGTTTCCCTGCCCTGAACAGAGGAAATAATTTGTTTATCAAATCCCTGTGTGGCAAAGCAATGCCGAATCCTGCAGGAGGGGGTAACTAGTATTGATGGCCAGGCCTGTGGGTCCCCAGGGCTGAAATCAGCCGGGCAGGGGCCCCCACTGCTCAAAACAAAATTATTATTTAGGCCGAGCACCAGGAAATGGGGTCCTCAGGGATTAAATCAGATGGGGGAGGGGCAGCGGGCCTCCCGCCCCCCCAAAAAATTATTTAGGCTGGGTCCCAGGGGTTGGAGTCCCCAGGGTCGAGTTCGGGGGGGGGGGGCCTCCATCGCCTCCAAAAATAATTATCATTTAGGCCAGGGCCCAGGGGATGGGGCCTTCAGGACCGAAATCAGCTGGGGGATGGGGGCAGTGGGCACCCCTTCACCCAAAAAAAATAATTATTTAGTCTGGGCCAGAGAGGTTGGGGTCCCTGGGGCTGAGACCAACGTGGGGAGGAGGTTGCAGAGCCCTACTCCTCCCAAAATAATAGTTATTTAGGCAGGGCACCAGAGATGGGGGGTCCCCATGTAGGAAAGTACCATCTTTCTTGGCATGTTACCCCCAATTTCTACAAGTTTGTCAGTATTTTTTGCCTGTCTCACTGGGATCCTGCTGGTCAGGACCCCAGTGCTCATAGTTTGTGGCCTAATGTGTGTGTTTTCACTGAAGTCCAGCTAAGCGGAACTTCAGTGCTTATGCTCTCTCTGCTTCCAAATTAGTCACTATAGCCAATTGGCACACTGGACCCCACTTATAAGTCCCTAGTATACAGACAGGGTTCTGCCTTCCTGGGGTCTGAGCAGCTCAGTCCCAGGAAGGCAGAACAAAGCATTTCCTTTGGGAGGAGGGTATTCCACCCTTTCCCTTTGGAAATAGGTGTTACAGGCTTGGGAGGGGTAGCCTCCCAGAGCCTCTGGAAATGCTTTGAAAAGCACAGATGGTGCCCTCCTTGCATAAGCCAGTCTGCACCGGTTCAGGGACCTCCAGTCCCTGCTCTGGCACGAAACTGGACAAAGGAAATGGGAGTGACCCACGGGTGGTGCCGAGAACTGTTCCAGTATGTCCTTGGCAGGAGCCATCTTGTTTTTCAAGGTGTGGGGACACTCTGAAGATATCTGAGTGGCCAGTGCCAGCAGGTGACATCAGAGACCCCTTCTGATAGGTGCATACCTGGTTAGGTAGCCAATCTCTCTCTCAGGGCTAGTTAGGATCTCTCCTGTGGGTTACTATTCAGATTCAGCATGCAGGTTTCCTCCAAGAATCCTCTGCAACTTCTGCTTCAGCTTCTGACTGTCGGATCAACCGCGGACAGCTCCGGGAACCGCTGTAACTGCAACAAAGTATCCAGAAAGGCTACTGTGACCCTTCAACTTCAGCTCCAGCCAGCAACTGCAACAGTTTCCAATGTGTGCACACTCTGAGGACTCCCTGCCTTCACCCTGCACCAAAAGATCCGAAGGAATCTCCTGTGGAGTGAAGGAGTCACTTCCCTGCTCCAGCAGGCACCTTCTAAGATGATGACCGGTTCTCTAGGACTCCTCTCCTGGCGACGAGCAAGCTCCCTGGAGCACAGGTGGTGGAACCCTTCGACCCAGACTGCCCTAAGGTCCAGCTGTCCAAATTTGGCGGAGCTAAGAGCTTGCTTTCCCGGTTTGCAACACCCATGTATACCACGTCATCTCTAGCTCCCGGGGCCTCTGTGCACTATTTGCAAGAATCCTTCATGCACAGTGTGGCCCCGGTCCCCAGCACCCCATCCTGTGATGCACAACTCGCTGAGTTGTTCTCCGGCGGCGTGGGACCTTCTTTTGTAGTGCTGCAGAACCACAATCTGCACCTTCTTTGTCCCTGTGTCCTGGGTCTCCTGTGGGTGCTGCCTGGTCATCTGTGGGGTCCCTCCAGTGTTGGGAGCCCCTCTGCCTCCTCAGTCTGAGTTGAGGCCCCCAGGTCCCTCCTGGGTCCAAGCAGTGCCGTTTTGACACAAACCGCAACCTTGCTTGAACCAAGGTTTTTTGGACGAATCCAGTGCTGCAACTTGCCTGCCTCCAACATGTGGGACATATCTTGCATCATCCAGCAACCCGCAGCCATCTTCTTTCGTGCTCTTCTGCAGACTTCTTCTAACCAGATAATCCTCTTTTGCACTATCTTGTAGGTTGGCAGGGGCTCCTGTCCTTCCTGGAATCTTCTGTGACTTCTGGACTTGGTCTCCTCTCTTCACAGGCCTTCAGGTACAGGAATCCACCATTTGTTGCTTGCAGTCTTGCTTGGTTCTTGCAATAACTATTATCACAACTTGTAGTGTGTCTTGAGGAAACTTGCAGTACTTTACTCCTACTTTCCTGGACTCTTGGGTTGGGTATTTTACTCACCTTTGTGGTTTTCTTACACTCCCAGCGCTCCTCTACACACAACACTTGCCTATGGGGGAATTTGTGATTCGCATTCCACTTTCTTAGTATATGGTTTGTGTTGCCCCTTGGCCTATTGCATCCTATTGCATCCTATTGCATTCTATTGTATTTTCTACTGTTTGCACTATTCTGTGACTATTTACTTACCTGATTTTGGTCTCTAGTGTATATATTGTGTATAATAATTACCTCCAGAAGGAGTATTGCCTCTAAGATATTTTTGGCCTTGTGTCACTTAAATAAAGTACCTTTATTTTTGGTAACACTGAGTTTTGTCTTTCATTGTGTATAAATACTGTGTAACTATAGTGGTATTGCAGGAGCTTTGCATGTCTCCTAGTTCAGCCTGAGCTGCTCAGCTACAGCTACCTCTAGACAGCCTAAGTTGCTAGAACACTGACTACATTTCACTAATAAGGGATAACCTACTATAAGGTATAAGTACCTAGGGTACCCACTACAAAGCAGGCCAGCCTCCTACATTGGTGGTGAGGCAGTGGGATAAGTACTTGCAATTGCTTTACCACTTTGTTACCAGTGCTTTTCACAAGAATAGTTTGCTTCAGTACTTAGAGCTATACATAATTGTACCTAGACGTAATTTCGAACTTTCTAAAACGTTCTTAAAAACTTTCTAAAAGTTTCTGAAAAGTTTTCTTTTCTTGAAAAAGTTAGGCCTAATAGTTTACTAACTTGTTACTCCTTTTCCTACACTCTTTCTGTCAACATGTCTGGTGTTGAGGCTACCCCCAGAGTTGTGAAAACAAACTATGAAAGTTTGAATTTTAAAAGTTTGAGGGATCTCTGCATTGAAAGACGTTTAGGGATTGGGAAGAACCCAATAAGGAATCTCCTCCTGCAGGATGACCAGGGACTTAGCACTGGTCAGGTAAAGATAGAGGAGGAGGTCGAGGAAGATTCCAACCAGGTAGACTCAGGAGAGCATTCTGATAATCCAAGGGAGGGTCCTTCCACAAATCTTTCCCTCAACAAACCCTACAGTGCAACTGGGAGTGGGAAGAGGTCACACACAAGTAGGGCTTCCTTCACACCTAGAGGCCAGGTAACTAGGGTGACTCAAGGTAGGGAAAGATCTGCCTCTGCCAGTTCCAATGTCACTTCTGTCTCAGAGGTGTCATACATATCTAACCCTGAGAACCAGTCCCTAATTCCTGAACTAAGAAAGCTGAGGTTAGAGGAAGCCAGACTAAGGCTATAGCAGCAACAGTTGGCCTTAGACAGGGAATCCCTGGCTGTGGAAAGGGAAAGGCAGGGGTTGGGGTTAGTTCCCCACCCATGTTGGCAGCAGAAGTAATTTCAGGAACTCCAGTGTTAGGGAACCTACAATTGATTACAGAAATCTGCACAAGGTTGTTCCTCCTTACAAGGATGGTGATAACATATATAAGTGGTTTTCTGCACTTGTGAGGGCTTGTAAAGTTCATAGGGTCCCTCAAGCACAGTGGTCTGCTATCCTGTGGTTGTCTTTCACTGGCATGAGGAGAGACAGACTCCTTATCGTCAGGGAGGATGACTCAGACAACTATCACATTCTCAAAAGTGCACTCTTGGATGGTGTCGGCTTAACCATTGAGCAATATTGAATAAAGTTCAGAGAGAGCATGAAGGAGTCCTCACAGGATTAGATAGACTTTGTAGGCTGTTCAATGAAGGCCATAGAAGGTTGGTTAAATGGCAGTAAGGTGACTGTATAAGCTAATTCTGACAGAGCATATGTTGAACAATTGTGTGTCTGATTTGTTGCATCAGTGTCTTGTGGACTCAGATCTGACCACTCCACAAGAATTGGGAAAGAAGGCAGACAAATGGGTCAGAACAAGGGTGAGCAGAAACACTCATACAGGGAGTGACAAAGACAGCAAGAAGAAGGGTGGTAAGTCTCATGACAAGGGTGGGGACAGAGATAAAGAATCTTCAGAGTCTTCATCAGACCCACAAAAATCTTCTGGGGGTGGTGAGTCCAAATCCTCTTCACACAATCAGAAAAAGTAATGGTGTTATTTATGTAAAAATAAAGGCCATTGGGCAAGTGATCCCACTTGTCCAAAAAGAAACACCAAGCCTCCCTACACCACAACCCCCACTGTTTCCACTAGTGCCCCGTGTAATAGCAGTGGTGGTGGGAAGAACACTACTAATAGCCAGTCAAAAGGTGTAGCTGGCCTCACTTTTGGTAATGTAGTGGGGGTTGGTCTAGTTAGGGAGACCACTGAGGCTGTTTTAGTCTCTGAGGGTGGCATTGACCTTGCCACCTTAGTTGCTTTTCCCCTTAATATGGATAAGTACAAGGAACTACCCATAATAAATGGTGTTCAGGCTGAGGCCTACAGGGACAAGGGTGCCAGTGTCACTATGGTGATGGAGAAACTTGTAGCCCCTAAGCAACCTACTCGGTCATCAGTACCAAGTGACAGACGCCCATAACAACACTGTTAGCCAGCCCATGGCTGTTGTGAATTTGAACTGGGGGGGGGGGGGTGATACTGGTGCAGCAATGCTGGGCATTCCAGAGCATATCGTTGCTCTTACCAGGGCTCAGGCCAAGTAGCAAAGAGGACAGGGAAACTTGGATCCTGGACCAATGTACCATGTGCTCCCTTGTCCACTATCCCTCCCTCTCCAGATGATTCACCTTTTGATGAGGAGGAGTCAACTCCCTGTACAGAACCTACACCAGAAGAGCCTGAAGCTGACACAGCTGAGCTTCTGGGGTGCAGGGGGGCCTTCCAGGGAGGAACTGAGTGTGACACAGCAGACCTGTCCCACACTAGAGGGTCTCATACAGCAAGCTGTCAAACAGCAAAATGGGTATCTCAATGATGCCCACAGAGTTTACTGGGAGAATAATCTCTTCTATACAGAGGCAAGGGACCTTAGACCTCGTGCCACCAGGAGACTGGTCATCCCTTTACAGAATAGGGAATTCCTTCTAACTCTGGCACATGACATTCCTTTGGCTGGACATTTGGGGCAAAGTAAAACACAGGACAGACTTGTTCCTTATTTTCACTGGCTTCATATGTCAGAGGACACTAAGGAGTTTTGTCGCTCCTGTCTGACCTGTCAAGCCAGTGGCAAGACTGGTGGCACCCCAAAGGCCCCCTTAATCACACTGCCAGTGGCTGGGGTGCCCTTTGAGAGGGTAGAGGTTGATATTGTTGGCCCCCTTCACCCTCCAACAGCTTCTGGCAATAGATTCATCCTTGTGGTAGTGGACCATGCCACAAGGTATCCAGAAGCTATCCCCTTAAGGGCCACTACAGCACCTGCAATGGCAAAGGCCCTCCTGGGAATATTTTCCAGGGTGGGTTTCCCTAAGGACGTTGTATCAGACAGAGGTAGTAACTTCATGTCTGCATACTTCAAGGCTATGTGGAAGGAGTGTGGTGTAACATACAAATTCACCATCCCTTATCATCCACAAAGAAATGGATTGGTTGAGAGGTTTAATAAAACTCTCAAAGGCATGATCATGGGACTTTCTGAAAAACTCAGAAGGAGATGGATGTCCTCTTGCCATGCCTCTTTTTCGCCTACAGGGAGGTACCCCAGAAAGGAGTGGGCTACAGATCCTTTGACCTCCTCTTTGGGCACCCTGTTAGGGGTCCCTTTGCTCTTGTGAAGAGGGGTGGGAGCAACCATTGAAGCCCCCTAAACAAGACATTGTGGACTATCTACTTGGCCTAAGACCCAGAATGGCTGAGTACATGACAAAGGCCACTAAAAACCTTCAGGGCAGCCAAGAGCTCCAAAAGCAATGGCATGGCCAGAAGGCTGTCCTGACAGAGTACCACCCAGGACAGAAGGTGTGGGTATTGGAACCTGTAGCCCCAGGAGCACTTCAGGATAAATGGAGTGGACCCCATCTCATTGTGGAGAGGAAAGGTGAGGTCACCTGCCAGGTAGACCTAGGCACTGTCAGGGTCCCCTTTGGGTACTTCATGTCAGCCCACATAAACCTTACTATGATAGGGCTGATTTAACCCTACTTATGGCCACAGATGAGGGGCAGGAAGAAGAGAGTGACCCTCTCCCTGACCATTCCTCAACACTGAACCTGATGGCTTACTGGAAGGAGCGGTGCTTGCAGACTGCCTCACAACAAAGCAGAGGGAGGACTGCAAAAACCTCCTAGGGCAAATTTCTGACCTCTTTTCCCTCGTACCTGGTACAACTACCTGTTGTGAACATACAATTGATACTGGAGACAGTTTGCCTGTCAAAAGTAAGATTTATAGGCAACCTGACCATGTCAGAGACTGAATTAAATCTGAGGTGCAGAAAATGTTAGACCTAGGAGTTATTGAGCCCTCTGATAGCCCCTGGGCCAGCCCATTGGTTCTTGTCCCCAAACCTCATTGCAAAGAAAGAAAGAGAGAAATGCATTTTTGTGTGGACAATAGAAGGCTTAGTACCGTAACCAAAACTGGCGCCCACCCTATACCCAGGGCAGATGAGCTCAGAGATACACTGGCTTCTGCCAAGTATCTAAGCACCTTTGATCTGAATGCATGGTATTGGCAGATCAAGTTATCAGAGGATGCTAAAACTAAAACTGCATTTTCTACCATAGGAGGGCATTACCAATTCACAGTTATGCCCTTTGGTTTGAAAAATGCACCTGTCACTTTCCCGAGGCTGGTGAATACAGTCCTCCAAGGTTTGGAAGCTTTCAGTGCAGCATACTTAGAGGACCTGGGATGACCACCTGGTCCACCTATGGAAAGTTTAGGAGGCCCTGCAAAAGGCAGGCCTCACTATCAAGGCTTCAAAGTTCCAGATAGGTCAGGGGAAAGTGGTTTATCTGGGCCACCTGGTAGGTGTAGAACAGATTGAACCACTACAAGGGAAGATCCAGATAATTACAGGGCTACCCCTACTACTCAGACCTACTTAGGTCTCACTGGGTATTACAGAAGGTTCATTAAGAACTGTGACTCCATTGTTGACCCTCTTAACGACCTCACTTCCCCAAAAAATTCCTAAAAGGGTATTGTGGTCAGGCAGCTGTCAGAAACTTTTGAGGAGCTTAAGCAGGCTGGGTACTGCACCTGTCCTAACAAGCCCAAATTACTCCAAAAAATTAATTGTCCAGACAGATGCTTCTGAATTGGTGGTTGGGGCAGTGTTATCACAACTGAACCCAGAGGGTCAGGATCAACCTGTAGCTTTTATCAGTAGGAGGTTGACTCCTAAAGAAAAGCGTTGGTCTGCCGTAGAGAGGGAGGCCGTTGCTGTTGTCTTGGCCCTAAAGAATTTGAGACCTTACTTATTTGGGACTCATTCCATTGTTCAGAAGGACCACAAACCTCTCTTATGGCTAAAACAGATGAAAGGTGAAACTCCTAAATTGCTGAGGTGGTCCATTTTCCTACAGGGGATGGACTTTACAGTGGAACATAGACCTAGGAGTACCCACTCCAATGCAGATGGACACTCCACATATTTCCACTTAGACAATGAAGACTGATCTGGGCAAGGTTAGCCTTATTGTCCCTCATTTGGATGGGGTTGTGTGGGAAAGTACCATCTTTCTTGGCATGTTACCCCCAGTTTCTACCGGTTTGTCAGTATGTTTTGCCTGTCTCACTGGGATCCTGCTGGTCAGGACCCTAGTGCTCATAGTTTGTGGCCTAATGTGTGTGTTGTCCGTAGTGCTCAGCTGTGTCACTGAAGTTCTCCTAACCACAACATCAGTGCTTATGCTCTCTCTGCTTCCAAATTAGTCACTATAGTTTAGTTACTTCATATTCCAATTGGCACACTGGACCCCCCTAATAAGTCCCTAGTATTTGGTACCTAGGAACCCAGGGCATTGGGGTTTCAGGAGATACTTATGGGCTGCAGCATTTCTTTTGCCACCCAAAAGGAGGTCAGACAAACCCTTTCACAGGACTGCCACAGCAGCCTGCGTGAAATAGTGCACACACTATTTCATAGCCATTTTCACTGCACTTAAGTAAGTTATAAGTCACCTATATGTCTAACCTTCAGTTACTGAAGGCTAGGTGCAACGTTACTAAGAGTGAGGAGGCCCTTGCACTAGCAAAGGTGCCCTCAAGCTGTCTAGGGCCAATTCTCTGGACTTTGTGAGTGTGGGGATACCATTACACACATGCACTACATATAGGTCAATACCTAAATGTAGCTTTCCTATGGTAACTCCGAATATGGCCACACAAGGTGTCTAAGATCATGGAATTGTCCCCCCATTCCAAATATGGTGTTGGGGGGGCACTCCTATGCATCCTGGGGGCTCCGCCATGGACCTCCAGTACTGCCAAACCAGCTCTTTGAGGCTTACACTGCAGCTACAGCTGCTGCCACCTCACAGACAGGGGTCTGCCCTCCTGGGGTCTGAGCAGCTCAGTCCCAGAAAGGGAGAACAAAGCATTTCCTTTGGGAGGAGGCTGTTTCACCCTATTCCTTTGGAAATAGGTGTTACAGGCTTGGGAGGGGTAGCCTCCCAGAGCCTCTCGAAATGCTTTGAAGAGCACAGATGGTGCCCTCATTACATATGCCAGTTTACACCAGTTAGGAGACCCCCAGTCCCTGCTCTGGCACAAAACTGGACAAAGGAAAGGGGAGTGACCACTCCCCTGTCCATCACCACCCCAGGGGTTGTGCCTAGAACTGCTGCAGTGTGTCCTTGGCATCAGCCATCTTGTTTTCCAAGGTGTGGGGACACTCTGGAGATCTCTGAGTGGCCAGTGCCATCAGGTGACATCAGAGAGCCCTCCTGATAGGTGCATACCTGGTTAGGTAGCCAATCCCCCTCTCAGGGCTATTTAGGGTCCCTCCTGTGGGTTCCTCATCAGATTCAGCTTGCAAGTTTCCTCCAGGAATCCTCTGCAACTTCCGCTTCAGCTTCTGACCGTCATGTCAACCACAGACTACTCCAAGAACTGCTGTAACTGCAACAAAGTATCTGAGTCCCAAGATGGCTGCCAACACATCCTGGTTGAAGTGTTGGCACACAATCAGAGCACTGCATTTCCCTGCACAAGCTCTTTAGTCTTCGCAAAGTCCTTGGGAATCTGAGGCCCTAGATATACAAATTTGGATTTCTCACCAACTACTGAACTGATTTACGAAAAATAACAAAAAGTGTAATCTGACTACTGAAAGCTACCTTTCTGTCAAATGTGATGTAATTCCGTCCAATGGTTCGTGCTGTAGACTTGTTCAAAGCTCCTGTGGAAATTAACATGGGAAATGCATGTTTTTTGACCCATCCCTTCCCTCAGCCCACACTTGACGGATCACCCCGAAACTTTTCATTTGCATCAAGACTCAAGGGCACACTTTTTTTTGGAAAGTTTTGTGAAGATTCGTCAAACCATGTCAAAGACATAGGCAAGTCGAAGAAAAAAAAATCTATGGAGACATGGAAGACATGGAGACTGCCAGTAGGTCACACACACACACACACACACACACACACCCATGCACACACTCACACACACCCATGTGCGCACACCCACATGTACATGCTAATATGACCCCTTTCGGTCTTTTTTAGTGTGGGGAAATTTACTTACTTGTGAATTGTGATTAGAGGACTGGCCCATAGAGCAGCATACTTGGAAGAAGTTAAAAACAAATTGAAGAAGGATATCATACTGTACTAGTTGCACAGTCTTCTCACATAGCCCAATTACCCCATTTGTGCTGTCCTTTGTTTGGTGGAAGGTTATCTGCAGCCATAATATCCTGGTTATTCTTGTTGAGCTGTCTCACACCAAATCCTGTTATAAATACTTTTACATCTTTAGATCAAAATAAGTAAGTAAAATAAGATTCCTGTAGTAGTGAGTAAGTTCTATTTTTCCATCAGTGTTTTTTCTTTCTGTTTCGTAGTCACACACCGAGGTGACATATTAAAGATGTTTCTTGTGCGGTATGCTGACTGGGTACTGCATGACGCTTCTATAACATAATATTGAATTACAAAATATTTTGATACTAAATTATAGAAGCAAAATATCTTGGACAAAACATCTACTTTGCATACTAACAATGTAACTTACAGAACTATTGAGCACAAAAATATAGTGGAGCAAAAATATCAATATCTCATTGGCAACTATATATATAAATATATATGCACACACACACACACACACACATATATATTTATATATTCCCCACTGGCTAACACCACTGGGTAGTTATAGTTAGGATAATGTTTCCATAGGAAATGTATTTATTGTATTGCTAATAACTTTTGATGTTTGACAAATCTCACAAAACTTTCCAAAGAAGTGTTACATTTTGACTAGTTTGCTCATGGATAGATTCAGGCTATTCGTCAAGCATGGGCAGAGAAAAAGGTGGGGTCACAAAATGCGTTTTCACTATTCATATTTCTATAGGAACTTGGACACAACTACACCCTCAACCACTGAACTGATTTACACGAATTTTGGCAGACAGTTTGGCCGGAATCTTGATCCAGAAAGAGGGCTTTTAGTGATTTGGTGTAAATACATTCAGTATGTTTTGAGCACTCAATGATCAAACACTTTGTCTATCTATGGATACAGGGCCTCTGCAGAGAAACTGAGATCTGATTGGCATCAACCAGCAACTGGTGGCAGCTATTTTAATACTCAGTCCTGAGTACTGCAAAAAAGTTTAAAAACAAATATGTGGCAGGGTAGGGGTACACTGACCCCTAGGCCTGATGGTATGGCCCCAAATGGACCCTGCCAAGGGCCAACATCTTTTTAAAAAAAACATTTTGATGCAAATTCGTTGAGCAGCAGCGAATCTGCAGCAAAAATAAAATAATGAGCGAGATCCCATGGTTGTTTCAAGCCCTCAGGGGGGTGGCTCATATTGTATGTTGGGGAGGGTGGCTTGTGACACCCCTCTTTCAGCCTAGCTGATGCCCCAGGGACCCCAGCTCCTGGGCTGATTAAGCTAATTAAAAGGAGGGGGACGCTTGTTCCCCCTTCCTGAGCCTTTTAAGGGCCTGGTGATCCCATCCCCAGGACCTGCTCAGTAACTGTGTCCCAGAGAGGGAATCCATCCCCTGGACATAGTAGTTTCCCTGCTCGCACTGCAGTGGGCAGGGAAACATATGTTTGTTCCCCACTAGCAGGAGCAATTTTAAATCTCCCACCAGTCAGGAGCAAATATGCAAGTCTCCTCCGTGCCCTCTGGACATTTAAACATACTTGTGCCAGATGGGAGCAGACTTCTGTGTCCCTGGGACCTAATAAGGTCACATGGTCCTTTCCCCCTTTTTATTGGTTTTGGTCCTGGCAATGGGGTCCCGGGACCTAATAAGGCCCAAAGATGGGTGCCCCACGGCCCTCTACCCTTTTAAAAAAAAAATTGGCCCTTTGGGGTGTTGTACGAAGGGCCTAACAGGGCTCAGAGAGGGGGTCCACATCTTGCTCCCTGTTTTAATCACATTTGAGCTGAGGAATGGGATCCCTGTCGCCACCTAAGGCTTGAGACAGGGGCCCCTTCCCTTAACATATGTTTTGGCCCTGGGCTATATCGGTCACATGGGCCCAAAAGCCAACGCTATGCTGTACATGCCAAAGGCTGTGTGTGGCATGGGTTTGGCAGCCTGCAGAAGGGTTGGGCATGTGGCGGTAGCTGCCTATTGTGGGGGTTGACCACAGGGTCATATATATGTTTTGGTCCCGGGGTATGGGGTTCGCGGGGTCCAAAGTCCAATCCTATGCCGCTCATGACAAAGGCTGGCATGGTATAATGTTGGCAGTCGGTGGATGGGTTGGGTACGGAGTCTCGCTGCAGGCCAGGCCCTGTGGCCACCCCACTGTTGTACATTGGCCCAGGATGGTTGGCTGCCTAGACCATATATATTTTTTGGTAGTGGTATGGTGTCCTCATGGTGTGGGTTTCCAGGGCCCGAAGGCCAACTGTATGCTGCGTACACCAAAGTCTGTGCACAGTGTGGGGTTGGCAGCCCACTGGTGGGTTGGCCAGATGGTCTGGACACAGGCCAGGCACTGTGGCCAATCCCCCACTGAGCACAACCGTAGGCCATATATCGCGTGGCATTAGCTGCTTGTGGCCATAGGCCGATATACGTTTTGGCCCCAGGATGTGGGTTCACCAGGGTCCAAAGTCTAAATTTATGCTGAGCATGTTTCATCTAACATCAAAAATTTGTAAAAAAAAGGTCTTTCAACTAATATGAAATATTTTTAAAAAATGGAAATGGCACTTAGCAATTGTACAACAAATCTAAATTAAAATACTACACTCACACATGAAGACACACAGACGCACACACATATATATATGTATTGCCCCATTATAGGGTATAAACTCACTAGCTACGACATTGGTGCTAGGCAGTTGGCTGCCAACTTGTCCAAAATTCCATTTTGTTCCATTGTAGGAAAAACACCTGCAGTCCAACGTCCAAGGCGTTACTGCTGAAGTTTATTGCACATGTTGTACAAATATATAAATGACAATACAAAACATAAAAACAATCATGACATTTAAAAATGACATATTGTAAAATTTAGAAATATAACACAAAATATAGTCAAATGAAAACCCATGTATATATTCAAACACATAAAGAACAAAATGTTTAGCCAGTTAATAAATATTAGATTCAAAATTAATAAACAAAATATATTTACAAAATGATTTCCATATATCTCTACAAATCCAACAAAAAATGTAAATAATGAAACTTTAAATAAAGTAATTAATACAATTTAACAAACAGTGAATAAAAACACAATATAAATAAAATATTAGATGATAATAATATTTAAAAATAAACTTTTACCAAATATTCTTAAAATGTCTTTAAATAATTAATTTGAAAAAGTAGTTATTGATAAAAACAAAAGAGACAATAAAAAAATATATTCCAGCTAGAAATGCTAAACATCTGTATTTAAAACATTGCTCACCATACATCCCTAGAAACGCAATGACCCCAAAAAACACAATTAATAAAAAACATTGAATAAAAAAATATATATATTATTTAAAAAAAAGTCAAATATGATCCAGTAAAAGGAATTAAATCAATTTTCAAAGCATCTAAAAAATGTACATAATCAATAATCTAATCAACCAATTAATATTAAAAAGAAGTTATCAATGCATACAAGGTAATAAATAATGTGTCCATTAAATAATTTACATAATTACAAATCCAATTAGCCAACCAATGTTTGAAAATTGATTAAACAATGTATAAAAACATATAACAAATATATATTAAAAGCACTTTCCACTGTACTACCGTACAAATCCAACAATCTATCAATAAATACAAATGTTAATATGAAATGAAAACAATTCTTTAAATATATCACCAAAGCAAACAATATACCATACAAAAAATAATAACAGTCAGTTTCAAGATGTTAATTATGTATAAAATGTAAAATATAAACTAAATAAAGACTAGAGAAAGAAAGCTTTATTCGGTATGAAAAAATTCATCCATTACAACAAATAATCACCAATACATTATTAATATGCCAATAAAAACCATATATAATTAAAAATACCCATCATAAATACAAACGTATACATATATATAAAAGATCAAAAGAAGAGAAAAAAGAAATAAAAACCTCATTCATAAAAACAATTAAATAGGAAAAATAATTCTAAAAATTCTACATTTTTGCGCCAAGTAGTAGCTCCCTTCAGGAAAGATCCCAGGCCCTTCCATACCAATGCATCTGAGGCCATTTGCAACCACATAAAAGCAGGACGATATTGCACAAAACCCTTGGACCTTAAAAGCGGCAATAAAAATCGAGTTCTAAATGGTGCATAAAAGACACAGAACAATGTAAAATGGATCAAGGTCTGATGGGACACCCCATCACAGGGGCAGGGTCGAATACGTTTTTCCCGATACTGACCTAAAGGGAAGCACAAATTGCTTCTAATGATCCCCAAGCGAAATCGAGTTATGAGAGTCCTTTCCCTCACATCCTTAATTTCTAAGAGATAACGCTCAGGACCCACCCACATCTTTAACATAATAAAATCCCTGATTGATTTTTTCCCTAGAACCTCCCCTCCCTCCTGGATTCTCAGAAAAGTTTCCTTAACCCATTTCTTATCGAGGCTAGTCAGGTCCTCGGGGCAGTCGAACAATTCAGGCCGCCCCAAGTCCTGTGCCATCTTCCTTATGTGCGACAGCCAGGGAATATGCTTTGCATTATCGCAAGCCAGACAGTCCCTTAGGATATCCCTATTGAGAGTGGCGTGTTCATTTCTCCAAACTGAGATCCATAACAGAAGGGGAGCCAATAGAATGATGTCCTGTATATACTCAAGCTCAAGTTCCAGGTGAAGGCAAAAACCAGGGATATTTTGTCGGACTCCCAGAAGCCTTGTGCAAAAACGGTTTTCTTCCACCATAAGGGCTCGGGTATCCCTAAACCCCCAGAGTGCCGAACCATACAGAAGGACAGGTAGGCATTTCCGCCTATAAATTTCAAGCAGAGGTTTAATAGGTTTACTGCCTACCCTAGCCGCAAAGTCAAAGGTTGCACCAACTGTTGCATGAAAAAGCGCAACCCTTCTAGAAATACAGGGTTTCCAAGATCCTTTCTCATCAAAAATGACCCCTAAGTATGGGAACTCATGGACTCTGCTGATAACTTGATCCTCCACCCTTAACTCCCCACCCCGCTCATGGGTTTTCCGCAAACCATAAAATGTGATTTCTTGAAGTTGACCTCCAAACCCAAAGCTGTCATAAAGATAACATAGGCTCTAACTATTTCTCTGAGACCATTCATCGTACGGGCCATGAGAACCGCGTCATCCGCATACGTCAGCACAGGGATATCAATACCCTTCACCTTCGGGACATCCCTACAACGTTCCAACAGAAAATCAGACAGTCCATTTGTGTATAGAAGGAACAAGGTAGGGGCCAAGACACACCCCTGGCGCACACCCCTTGAAAGCTTAAAAGCTTCCGAACATTCCCCGTTTGGGCCCACCCTCACATTTGCAACTGTCCCAGAATGGAGATATCGGAGAAGCTCTACAATATTAGGATCCAGCCCTAACTGAATTAATCTCTTCGATGATAAGGACCGGTTCACTTTATCAAAAGCACAGCTAAGGTCCATAAATGCAAGATAAAGTGTACCTTTCCTGGCCTGCGTGTATTTACCGATCATCATAAGTAAATTGAGACATTGTTCTTGCGTGCCGAGACCTTCCCTAAAGCCATACTGTTCCCGGCTTAAAATAGCATTTCCCATCATCCAGGCCTCCAGACGCCTTAGGATAATCCGTCCCAGAATTTTTGCAGAGGAATCCAGGAGTGATATAGGGCGATAAGACTTAGGATCATTGCAATCACCCTTTTTAAACACTGGGACTATACATGCCAGTCTCCAATAGGCAGGAATACCCACAGTGACTACTGCATTGAGGACATTTAGGAGAATGGGTGCCCATAGTTGAGGGTTAGCTTTATACAGGCCCATGGGGATCGAGTCCGGGCCCGGAGCTTTATTACACGCACTACTCTGTATCGCCTCAATAACCTCCTGGAGTGAAAACCTGATTGCTAGGTTAGGAGCCACATCATACACGCTCTCCTGAATATTTCTTAGGGGGGTACCTTCAAAGATTCTACAGAAATGTGTTACCCAGGCCTCCGGGGCGATGTTACAACCAAGGCCCTCAGAAGTTTCTGTTGCCAAGGAACCTCTGTTTACCACCTTCCAGAACAGGCCAGGGTCCTTCAGAGCTGTAGCACGCTCTAGCTCTTCCCAAGCTTTATCTTTATATTTTAGCTTACTATCCCTCAGGGCCCTTTTATACCTTGTTCTAGCTTCTTTTACAAGAACCCAATCTCTAGGGTGAATCTTATTGGCCATCTTCAAATTTGCTCTTGCATCATAGCAGGCTTTGTCATACCAGCCACATTTGCGTTTACTCAGGTGGCTGCCTACTGAAAAGAGGCAGTCTCTAACTGCTGCATTTACTACTGTTATTGCATTCATAACAATCGTGGGATTTGGTGCTTCTGTCAGGAGTATTTCCATAAATAGCTGTAAGTTATCCCCCACAACCCTACCTACAACTTTATGGGGGTCTACTTGCTTCCACCCAAGCCGCCTACCCTAGTCCTTTGTCACCACTGTTACAGGCCTGCCTCGTCCTAATACGCGTAAGGCCCCAGGGAGTTTAAGGGACAGTATAAGGGGATTATGATCGCTAAAGCACTCGCCTAACACTTTACCCCCAATCACCAAGTCTCTCATAGGAGGAGACACAAAAATATAGTCGATGGTGGATCCAGACCCTCTTCCCACATAGGTTAGAAGTTGGTGAGTGCCTACTGCTTCAATATCATAAAAATTCAAGAGGCCCATCTCCCTGAGTTCTTTTAATAGATCCCTGCCTCTAGAGTCCTGCAGACCATGTGCTAAGTAGTCCTCGCAGTCACGAATGAAAGGATTCACAACAGTGCTGGACCTGCCCAACTTGGCATTAAAATCCCCAGAGATGATGGCACAGAATTCCAATCCCACCTTCTCCATTCTATATTTCATAATCTTGAGAACGGTGAACAGGGCCCCAATTTGGCACCCCACATCCCACACAGCATTATAAAAGTTAACTAATAGTATATTAAAATGATTGGAGAAGAGTACCCATACCAGCAATATACCTTGATGGTTGCAGTTAATTTGAAAAGCACCCACTATCTTAGAAAGGCGAATTAAAGTAACCAGGCCACCTTTCGAGCGACCACAAGATGACTGCACAGCTGGAGTTGCATATCTGTCATACCCATCCCACACAGACAGCCCCTCCGACCAAGTTTCCTGAAGCATGATAACATCATAGTTAGCCACACACCCAACCCATGCTTGATCAGATAACTTAGCATCATAGCCCGCAATGTTCCATGAGATAAAATTACACTGTGGGGGCACCTCTTCTTGTATAGCCAGCACCTTGGCGCATTGTCAGTCCACCCCTTCCAAGGATAGGTTACTGTTGGTTCTTCTGCTATTTACCTGCAGGCTGATCTGACCCAGGGGGAGATTCCTACCCGAGCCAAGAGACACCCCAGTACTCAATCGCATGTGATCATAAAAATAGCCCAAAGGAACCATACTCATAGAACCTACACCAGGGACAGGAGAACGATTGCTAGAAAGATGCCTTTTAGTCAATGCAGGATATCTGACATTTATAATAATACAGTCGTCCTTCCCCACCTTATTTTTAGGACCGACCCAACCAATTCTTCTGGCAAACAAGATATCCTTGAAGTCCTTACATGAAAAATCACAGTTGTTGCTCAGCCAATGGCCAACCTTATTTATGAGTTGGTTTGTAGACTCAGTTACCCCAGGAACAAGAGCAGGCACATTCGTCAGCACTACCACATAGGGGGCACACGCAGGGGGGAGATGGCAGACTCCAGATTCCAGGCGGCAGTTGGCCGCCCCCACCGGCTGCCACAGAATCCGTGTCAGGCTGCCTACTGCAGCTAAACATATTGACTGTCCTCTCTGTCCTCAATGAAGAGGTTGGTGCGGTCGGAGCAGATTTAACTCAGACACCCTGATCCCCAGGGTTTACAGGATTCGCCAGTAGGTAAGATGAATTTCCCATAGGCCCCAAGGGTCCTGCGGCTACCTCTGGAAGGGACAACTCCTCACTGGCACAGGAATGCCTAGTCGAAGCCACACAACTACCTACACCATGCCTTCCTTGACTTCCTTATGCACAAATCAGGGATACTGTTTTTTCTATGGCAGATAGTTTCGCCACCACGGGAGACAAAATCTCCTGAATAATCTCCCGAAATTTAGTCAGTATATTAGTTGTATCGTACCCCAAGTGCTGACAAGGTGCAAGGTTACTGCTCGCATCCGTAGGGAGCTCCAGGAGAGATGTTTTCGCCTTTGCTATCAGTTTTTTTAAGGCTTTTTTTTTTCTCGGGGGAGGGCTACATTTATCCACGGGACAGGCCGGGGGAGAAGATAGTAGAAGTCTTTTGCTTCTTCTAGAGGGGCCGTGCCCCCCAAAATCCTCTATTGACTCTGTTGGCTCAGCCTGGACAGCCTCAACGTCAGCCATACCAGCACCTTGCCCCCCCCCAGATAATCCACCTCCACATCTGCGGCCTCATGAGGACCATTATCTGCTGGGGCCTGGTGCCAATCTTCCAATTCCATGGATAGCCGCCTCTCTGCCAAATCAATTTCTTTTGTAACAACCCCAACAGCTCTTGCAAGAAAGGAGTCTAATGTGGTGGTACCACAGCCTTGTCTGCTGCTGCCTACAGCCCCCCCCCAGAGGCCCAGATAGTCCTCCTCTTTTCCTGCCCATTATAACAGTAGTGAGAAGAATGCAGCAGCGTGGCAACAAGCAAGACAACACTAAAGAAGCCCACTAAAAGCAAAAGAAACTCCCAGTTACGCACTGGGAAATTGAATCGATTTAAGCAGTCACTCCTTACTGTAAGCAAAAGAGGGGTGGCCCAGCCCAGCCTCTTCCGGGCGATGACGGGCGCAGGACGGGCCCGCCCTTGGCCCGGGCTTTTCCCGGGCGCCGCCCGCGGAAGCAGGAGCGCCTAGTTCAATTTAAAGGGCTCCTACCCCCTTCGTTACCGATGACGCCTTCCTCGCGGCCCAAACAGCGTGTCCCGCGGAAGCGGGAGCGCCTAGTTCAATTTAAAGGGCTCCTGCCCCCTTCGTTACCGATGACGCCTTCCTCGCGGCCCAAACAGCGTGTACCGCGGAAGCGGGAGCGCCTAGTTCAATTTAAAGGGCTCCTGCCCCCTTCGTTACCGATGACGCCTTCCTTGCGGCCCAAACAGCGACTACAAAATAGGTATAAAAAGTTATCATACACATCAGTATTAAATCAATAGCAAACACTTAAATAATAGAATTTCTTATCACTTACATTCTGTCCATGATATTCTTGTCATCACAATATTTTTAGATGATATTTGTGTCTAACAATAGTTTTGCATGGATTCTAAAATCATACACCCATGTAGCTGTCACCCACTAAACCATGTGGAAAGCAAGACAAATTTCCAATTCCTATTATGAGTGCTTCTACCAGTAACAAGCCCCAAGTTAATGGATAACTGTGAATTCTCAGTCAGTCTTTTCTGGCACCTTGTTACATTTGCAGCTTTTGCAGCCCTTCAGACCCGTTGTCTGTATCTGATTGAGGACTCCTGCAGCACTTACTTCATCTCGTCACACCCAGGGCATATTGGGATAAAGCTTCCTGGTTGGTCTAACTGACCATTTTCAAGAACTAAGGGCCATATTTATACTTTTTGATGCAAAACTGCACAGTTTTGCATCAAAAAGTTTAGCTCCGGCTTGCGCCATTCCTAAGCACCAGTCGAGTGCTATATTTATGGAATGGTGCAAGCCAGTGCAAAGGGTTGGTTAGCGTAAAAACAAAATGACTTTAGCCTGGTGGGGGTGGCGGTATGGGAGAGTGGGGTTTTGCACCAATAAATGACGTTAGGCTGGTTAGAGGCAAAAAAATGCCTCTAACCAGCCTAGCATAATTTTCAGATTCAAAATCATTCATACCTCATGACTCCTGTCTTAGAAAAGACAGGAGTCATGCCCACCCCCAATGGCCAGCACAGGGGACCAGTGTCACCTCAGCATGGCCATTGCACCCATTGCACCCTGTGCCATGCAGAGGCCCCTAAGTTGAACCCCCAATGGTACTTTAATTTACTTAAATACTTACCTGTACTTACCCTACTTACCTGGGATGGAGTCCCACATCCTCCCATGTCCCTCTGGTTGGGGTGTGGGTGTTTCTGGTGCTTCGGGAGGGCACCTGTGGACCCATTCCATGGTGTTTAACCATGGAAATGGGCCCACAGGTCCCCTAACGCCTGGTCTGATCCAGGCATTAAAAATGGTGCAAAGCAAGCTTTGCATCATTATTTAGCCCCTCCTCTCACCTGTGCATCATTTTAGCACGGGGAATAAATATGGGGATATGGGGTTAGGACCATTTTTTAGACGGTAACGCCTACTTTGCATCTCATTGAAGCAAGGTTGGTTCACGCATCTAAAAAATGGTGCAGACTCCAATATGTTGACGCTAGGTATGTCTAGTGTCGAAATATAAATAGGGAGTTAGTTTTGTGTGGTATTTGCGTCAAACCAATGACAGAAATTCAGCGCAAATGGAGTATAAATATCCTCCCAAGATCTTTACTCAGTCTGAACCTTCAAGTTCTGATAAGGAAAAACATCATCTTGATAGAGTCACATACACTCTCATATTCACCTTACTTTATGACCTTGAACTACGACAGGCTTTTTCATGATTAATGATCATTCCTTTGTAATGTTTCAAATCTCATGGAGCCCTTCTCCAATACAATCTCCAGGTTGGTCTCCATGAACTTTTTTTGCTGCATATGTTTTTCACATGTGAAGATATCCCTCTTTGGCACAAACCTGCATTTTTCGCGAATCAAGTGTAGTGGTGGGCGCCTGTGAACTCCCAGGAAGTTACCTAGATCACAGATTTTTAACATCATTTTATTTCTAATTGCTTTTCATTGTTATCCTTATTCCTTTTCTCATATCTTCTGGAACCCATATCATTTTTCCATAATTTATCTTAAAACATTTTGCACTTCATGTGTTTATTCGACTTAGAATATTTTTCCTTTCACAATACTTCATTGCCTTGCTGCTCAGGCCAAGTTATCAAATGTGAGTTGAAAGTAATGTTATTGATACATGTTTCCCTATGCGTCCATCTGATAACCTGCAAGAATATTTCTTAGGGTTTTTTCAACAATATACAGTGACAACTCAAAGATATCTTCTAGTGAATAATAGAGGGCATTCCATCTCAACTTAACATAGTCAAAAAGTGTTTGAGGATTAGATGATTGCCCTCTTCCTTTCCTGCAAGGTCAAACTACATTTTTCAAATAAGCTATCTTCACTGAAATGTAGTTGGAACCTCTCTTTTTTATATGTGCTGGCTTCTCTGCTTCAAGGCATTTGATCCCTTAGTGATTTATGCTCATTTGGCTGTAGATGAAGTTCTGATGTGCGCCAGCTGTTATACTGCATGATGAGATCAGAGAGGCTATTTTGTTTTGTGTGTATTGACAAGTGGTTCTCTGTGAAGATGACCAAGTCCCGCAACTCACTCCACAAAGCTCCAGGTGATGATAATGCCAGAACACTGGAAACTGCTACTTCCTCAAAGAGCTTTGGCATTCGGTGAGTTTGTCAGTTTTGAATCCATCAGCAAGTCCTTGTTGTATCTTATCTTTGATGCACTTAAAACAACATTTTTAAGTGTTTCACACGTCTTGAACTTGCTAGAATGAGGCAGAAAGAGGCATGTGTAGAGCACCTTTAGGTGTGTGCTATACCATTGGAAGGTTTGGTGTAATAGTAATAGTGTAATTTAGTCAGAGAAAGAGTGTGTTTGGACAGCAAGGAAACATGCTGATTCAGAGCCATATGTGACATTTAAGTATTGTGGCCCAGATTTATACCTGATGTGGGCCAAGTTTGTGTCTTTTTTTTTTACGCAAATTTGGCGCAAATTAAACTTCAAATTTATAGTTTGGCACTAGACCCGTCTAGCCCCAATGTTTCAGAGTTAAAGTCATTTTTTGCTAGTGGGAAACTACCTTGCGTCAATGAGATGCAAGGTAGGCGTTCCCAGGCACATAATGATGATATGGCCTTAGCACCATACCCATCTCTCTGTGCTAAAATCAAGAACAAGGGGAAGGGGCCTTAAATAATTGGCACTAAGCTTGCTTAGTGCCATTATTTAACACCTGGGTCAGGCAGGCATTAGGGGACCTGTGAGCCTATTTCCATGGTCACAAACATTGGAATGGGCCAACAGGTGCCCTTCCCTAGACCCAGGAACAACACCCCCACCGACACTAGAGGGATGCCAGAGGAGGGCGGGACCCCATTCTCTGGCGAGTAAGAAAAGTACTGATAAGTGTTGTTTTTTATTTTTTAAGAGCCATAGGGGGCCTAACTTGAGCCCCCCTACATGGCACGGGGCTCAATGTCCATGCCCAGGGGACATATGTTCCCCGGGCATGGCCATTGGGGTGGTGGGCATGAGTCCTGTCTTTGCTAAGAAAGGAGTCATGTCCACAGACGTTTTAGGTCAAAATATGACGCTAGTCTGGTTAGAGGCATTTTTATGCCTGTGCCCATGCTAGCGTCATCCTTTGGTGCACAACCTCCAGTTCCCCCTACGCCTCCCGCACCTGGCTAGCGTCCTTTCTTATGATGCTAGCCAGGCCTTACCATCTGCTACCATCATTCCTTAAATATGATGCCCAGTCAGCGTCTCGGAATGGCGCCAGCCAGCGGTATACTTTTTTACGTGAAACTGCAGTTTTGCGTGAAAAAGTATAAATATGCCCCTATGTTTTTAATTCTCTGCAAAATGTCTGGCAGTCCTCTGAAGTCAAAGGGAAAGTGGAACGGTGTTCCGGTAATTGGGCTATCAACATCTAATACTGAATCCCTGTATCTATAACCAATTTGCAGAGCAGGTCCCACCTTGAAGAGGTTTCTCGGATAGTGGCAACGCATTGCTCATGGTCTACACAGAGTCATGATCTGTGACATTACTTTGATCAACAGCAGTCAGTATGTGGGTGTAATGTGATCCCTTCATTGCAGATTGAATGTGAGCCTTTCACCTGAATTCTGAAATCTGATCAATTTAGAAAGTGGCTTGGTTGCCAGCTCCCCCAAAAGCATTACCATGGAAATAACTTCTTTAGTTACTCAGGAGTTAAATGCTCTGGTTAGAGCCCACAGCATTATGTGTAAAGAATAGTACATATTGTGGAAAATATGTGTTGCCCTTGTACTTTAAAGTGGACACGCTATATATATCATGTGTACAAAGCATCATCCGTAAAACATCATCTGTAAATGCACTGAGGAGTAGATTAAAATTAAGAGTGTGGAGGAAACTTCTCATAATTTGCTTTCCTGAAATTACACGATTTCGAGAAAAGTCTGCAAAATTGTACATAATTACTCAAAATGCAAATCCAGTATTCAGTGCTGTATTTTAAGGTGAAATGCCCCCTATCATCCAGTTTGGAAACAAAAACACAAAAGTGCTGTGAACAACAGCTATTAGCATTATGGTCGTTTGCGTTGTTACTGTGAGTCTGCGCTAAAATGTGTCATAATTACACCATGTGGTGTAATACCATAAATTTGAGGATTTCGCTCATCAAGCAATGTGAAATTATGGAAATTATGACAATCGGAATGTTGCGATTGAAATTTCACCCAAACCTATTTAATTAGTATTTAATTTGGAAGAACTGAATCAAACTACAGTATAAAAAGCTCAGTAGTGGAACAGTCCTGGTTATCTCGAAGGCAATGGATAACACAGTTTGAAAATACAGTACAGTGAACAGATCAGTGTGTCTAATAGAATAGTCCTGGTCCATGTTTGCAACTATTCTGATTCGAAAACAAATTTTAATTTTGTTAATTCATTCCTTGAATCTATATGTACAATTCTAACGTACTGTTATAGAAACAAAAGATCCTCTGATTAGGAGAATAACGCTTTATTCAGTTTTGCAGTACTGTATATGAAAGAGGCAAAAGGGACACTATTTGACATTTATATAACTTAATTACTGTTGTGCAGCCTTATTTTGAAGTGTGGTAAAGCCTGTTTTCTTCGAAATAGCTTTGACTGCTATAAAGAAAACCGTGTGGAATTCCTTTATGATGCACCCTTTTCGCTATTTATGTTGTTTTCTTTCTGTCCAATCTCCGAGGCACTTTATGGTAATAGATAAATGCGTAAGCACCAATAGCAGGGGTCTGCCTTTATCACCTGTATGTTGGCATGGAGGATATGAAAGATTTTGTAGGACAAGTCACAAATCATTTTCAGCATTCCAACCGCACTGCATAGATTAAAAACAAAATGAGTAACAGTTCTAGCCCACTAAACTCGCTTTTGGTTACTGCCACTGTTCTCCCATTTCATTGGTGTCAATCAAAATGTCTGAGCCTTGCCTGCGGTGCTTTGTGCAGGAATACATTATAAAAGCTGCAGTAGAAACGAGAGTGCCATTGGCAATCTCTCTCTTTCCAGGGTTACAAATACACCTCAAATTGTGGCTAAAACCTAAATTTTAATCTCATGAATTTGGATTTAGAGCCTGTCAAATGCAATGTATATTTCTTTAAAAAATGCACAGACCGTACTGGATAACGGGGCGCTGTACACCTAGCAGAAATGTGTAAAATATTGTAAATAGGAAAAATAAATTAATAACACAATCCGATGGCACCAAACGGAATTTAACAAAATCCGAAAAGTCTGTCTAAAGCAAGAGTACGAAGAAAAGTACTCTCTGAACAATAAGATGTAAAAAAGAGCATTTCTCAGCATGGACATGGAGCGAATCCCAAAGCCCCCGTGTGTTTGAGTGATAAAACTTGAGTTTGTAGTTTTCCCTGATGGAATTTACAGATTTGGAGGCATAGGGCAGTGGTTCTTAACATTGCTGACTTCTGTGAACCCCTACTTAGTCGTTGTTGCAACCAGGGTACCACCACTGAATCATTATAGGAATCCAGGGACCTCCACTGAGTCATTACTGGAACTCCGAACGTCGGCCTAAGCATTTCAATGATTTGAACCACAAAACAATGCACTAAAATGCAGAAACAAGCATTCAGCTATCAAATACACAAATAATTACATGTTTTATTTCACAAACGAATATAAAAATATCATGATTTTTATTTTTGATACAAATGTTGGAGTTTTTCTATATTCACTTGAGGTCACTCATATGCCATATTATATTCTGTTTGATGTACTTGGACTGCTCCCAAGAATCAATCCTTGGATACAAACTTTGTGCCACATGTACAAAGCCTTTTTGAGCTTGCAAACGGGCAGATTCACAGAATCGGCCAGTTTGGGAATGCAAAAAGGCATTTTGACATATAGAAAACCCAAATAGAGAATCTGTACCCTGTTTCGGAATCATAATTGGGGGTTGCGATTCCAGGGGTGTTGAGGGTGTCCCTTCCTAAAACCGACTCGCAGTAGTATGTATGAATATTTTGATACCGAAATTTGGTTGCAAAACATTCTCATTTTACCAACAGCACCAAATTGGTGGTAACTATTGGAGGGGGGTTCCCCAAGAGACCCATTCCCCTTTGTGAATGTTTATAAAATATTTTTTTAAGAGCAGACAGTGGTCCCACAGACTACTACTACCTATTCTTAAAAAACTGGAAAAAAAAACGTTAACAATTTTTTTACAGCAAGGAAAACGGGCTGCATTTAAAAAAATGCTTTATTTAAAAGCAATCATAGACATGTTGGTCTGCTGACCCATACAGGCCACCATCCCTGTGATTTTGGTGTTTTCAAGGGATCACAAAGCAAGACCTACCTCATTAATATTCATGAGGTAGGTCTATTTGCAATCCACTGGGAATTGCAAATGGAACTCAAGAGTTTCATACATTTGAAATAGCGTTTTTCTAATTGTGAATCGCAGGACAATGTAATTAGGAACCGGCTATTTGAAACTTATGTGCATGTCGCCCTTTATTATTAGCCTCCAATTTCAAATTCCTTTACATTTACAGAACATTTAAAATGTTTTAATTGTACATTTTGCTTATTTCTTTATATACACTCTAATAATCTGTTAATATAATGTCATTTTCTATTCACGGTCTGCCTGAAATGGCTCTGTGGCCCCCTGGTCCCCAGACCACAGGTTAAGAGCCAGTGGAATAGGACAACTTGGCTCCAGGACATAGTTTCCATTGGTGCAGCAGTAGCAGTGACACCAGGGTCCAGAGGCCTGAGGGGCCTATTGAACCTTGTTTATTGCCAGGGCCATTGGAATTTTGAAGCAGGAGGGGCAAATGATGCAGAAGGTTGAGTAGATTATGTGGCAAGAAAATGCAAATTATGCAGCACAATTAGGCACATTTTGAATTAATATTACTTAATTATTTCGGCATTTTTAAACTTGGTAACACTGGCTGGGCATCGGATGCACTTCATGCAAATTAACACCCAAATAAAGCAATAAGCAACAAAAAGGTGACTGGTCCAGTTTTACAAAGGGCCTTCCAATGCACAGCAACATGTGCCATTGCATTTTGTAACTTTTGAACTGTTTGAGCTAGAAACAATTTTTCAAATAAAATCTGCAGATTATGCGTCAGATGATGGATTATGTGGCGAATGTAGCAAATCCATAATCTATAATTATGTGAAAATCGTCACAGCCGAACAACCTCATAATTCCAGTGGCCTTGATTACTTATATATTTTATCATTCAAACTGCACCCAGGGGACTCAATTCCATCCTTGCACTAGGGCCCTTGGCACATGGGCTACGCTAATGCTTGGCTCATGTACCCTGGGTTTCCCCATCAATTTTCAATCTGTCTGCCAAGTTTTTATTCTGAACTGGCGCACACCCTTGAAACGGACTCTGCATGGCCTGAATAAAATTTGAGAACATGTGGGAGTAATTAATGCAGATTAATGACAACAGGAGTAGAGTGATCATATATGCACCTCAGAGACAAGACTGGGGGCCTGATTTAGAACTCTGCGGATGGGTTACTCCGTCACAATAGTGACGGATATCCCGCCGCCAAAATCTAAATCCCATTATATGCTGCAGGATTTGGATTTCAGCAGATGGTATATCCATCATCGTCGTGACGGATTAACTCATCCACTGAATTCTAAATCAGGCCCTTAGAGTGGAAGTTAATATAGATTTAAGAGAAGCCGGAAAAGATGTATGTAGACTGGAAAATATATCTTTGCAACATTTCAATCTGGAAAAAAGCAGTGACTGTATCATGGTCTGAAATTCAGATATAGAAAGAAAACATTTGACTTTTCTTCAAACTTGAAGTTGACAAAAAGAAGATGCGATCAAAACAGTGTGACTGAAAATGAGGATCTGAACCCCAATGAGTTAATCATAAAGGACATTGAAGAAGAATATGCAGAAGCTGAAAACAATGAAGAATGAACAGGAAAAGTGCACTTCCAGAAGTTATGAAAAAGACTCAATATTTGTAGCATTAGCTTGAAAAATATGATAGACAGTTCTGGACCTTAATGGCACTGAACCAATGTCTCAGGTACGGACATCAGTAAGTGATGAAACTTTATGTTGAGAATCCCCTGCATCTTTGTGGCGGGAGATCACCCTGTTCTCCATCAATTGCTCACAAACTCAATATACATTTAAAAAGCATTGGAGCAAACATCTAATAGTATGGTGTATCACAGGGGATGGCAATTATGTTGAACCTGAAAGGTCCTATACAGTCAAACTGTCGTCAGTGAGAAGAAATAGGCAATCCATGGCAGAACCCCACCCGCCGTGGAGTATGTAGGAATTTTCATGTTTATATAGCACAGACCAGATTGGGGATCAACAGTGTACTGTACACTATTGTGGGTATTGCGAGGATATACAAGATCATATAGACCAAGTGATGGAGTATTTTGAGTTACAATTTACAATTGTATTTAGAATATTCACTTGTTTAGTACAGGGAGATTAAGGGGGTCATTATGAACACTGCGTTGTTTACCGCCGTGTTCATGCTGGCAGTCATTTCATTGACTGCCAGCCCCCCTGGGACCCCGCCGGCCGCATAATTAACATTCTGCTGGGCCGGCGGGCGGAAACATTGTTTATGCCCACTGGCCCAGCAGAATGCATGCCGGAACATTGCCGTCAATACCTCTGTGCGGTGGGTGCAGCTGGCTCTCTGGTGGGGGAACCCGCCAGGGAGAGGTGGTGCCAGAAGGGATCATTATCCGAGGGGCAGCGCTGCCCTGTCGGACAATGATTTCCTCCACCGTTAGGCTGCCTGTCGGCGGCAGCCTGGCGGTGGAGGAGGGCCATCATAGGCGGCCCTCACTGTGTGCAATACATGGCGGTTCAGACTGCCATGCCGGTGGCAGTCTTTGCACCCACCGCCGACATGGCGGTCTGAACTGCGGGGGATCACAAGGACCCCCTAAGTGATTTTTCCAGATAAATAAGATTTCCAATCAAGTCAAACTCAACACCCTAGGATAGGACTCAAATTCGACACCCCAGGTTCCAAAGTCACCAGTCTAGCCACTAGACATCATTCCCTTCCAAAACAGACAAAGTGGACAGAAGTACTCCAGTGTTGACAATGTGAAAACTTACCAAAAGAGGAGATTACCTGTGAATGG